>NW_010185570.1:114679-124608 GCF_000695765.1 Mesitornis unicolor | reverse complement strand
GGTGGGGTCTGTCTGAGGGGCTGGGAGCCACCGGGCAACGAGTTCAGGTCGCGACGTCTCTGGGAGGAGGGAAGGCAGCGAGCGCCCCGTCCCTGCCCGCTCTGCTTGCTGGCTCCCAGCATCTCGGAGGAGCTGGTGTGTGCGGCGCTGGGCAGCGCCGTGTGGTCTAGGCATGCAGCTGAAGACAGAGCTCTGCCGTGTGTGTCCGGAGTCCTCTGCCCAGCGTGGCTCGCCCTGGAGGACTCTGAACACTCCTGAAGCACCGGTCCGTAGAAGGAAAGCAGCACTGCTTTGTGGGGCAGACACAGAACCACGTACTGACTGCTCTGCTCTTTCACTTTCCCTCTGGTTTTGTTCTGTAGCAAGGGGTGGACTGTCCATTTCAGATCAGTTATAGAGGGTATTTATGAAACATAGTGAGAATGCATTGTGAAAAATAGAGAAATACATGTAGTCTAGACTGAAGTTCTTCAGAGTTGATACATAAAAGCTGCTGTCAGCAACAGGTGGTGCAGATTGTTCAGTGGCATGAACTCTGACTTAGGAAGTTACTGCAAAAATTGAAATAAAAATATCTAAGAACTACTTCAGCATAAATAAGCTTGAGATGCATGTGAGTTGATAAAGCAATACAATAGAAAGCAGCTGTGCAGGATAACTCCCTCCAGCTCATTGTCTTGCCAAACTCCTGTAGGAAATTGGATTGACAGCATTATCTGTAATAGAACAAGCCATCTTATAAGTCTATTTCCAGACTTTGTGCCCTGTGCTTATCTGTGTGGTTGTGCTTACCTTCTGAATTTTAAAAACATCAGGAAAGTAACAACACTGAGGGTGAAGACAATATTGATGACGAAAACTTAATTAAAAAAATATTAACCTTGTACAAATACTTGTATATGTTATGGTTGTAATTGAGTGAAAAATTTTCATTGACTGCAAATTGTTCCAGGACTTCAGTAATTTGCTACAAAGTCATGTGGTGTGAATGATGTTCCCCAAACTCTTGAACCAATGGACCATTCATCTTCCTTATCAAACACGTAGCTGTTTTATGATACCCTATGGACTTCAGTCTGGAGACTATTGCTGTGAAGACTTAATCACTAGTCCGGACACAAGCTGCACATAGAGGGCTTTTTTAGAAAACATATTTTATTTCTATTAGGAGTAAGAGGAAGGGACTGATAAATGTTTTCTGAACAAGTTCATGAGAAAAATCAATCAGGCTTGAAACACAGGCAGCATTTGCCAGACTGAAAAAAGCGGCCTTGGCAGCAGAACAGCAACCATGACAATGTGATGAAATAGAATATGGTATTAAGTGTCTCTTCAGGAGCTGTCCATGCTGGTCTTGGTAGTATACATCACTGCGATCTCCATTTGTTTGTGTCATGATAAATTAACTTGAGGGGACAGGGATTATGCGGTCTAAAAACTGGTACTCGTGCTGCAAGACAGCTTGCTGATGCTTTCCAAAGTGCAATTAGATCAAAGACCATCTTTTCAACTGTAAGCACAAAGGCCGTCTTTTTGGTCCATGCTGAGGTCAGTTATGCTGTACTTATGTGAAAATGTCATAAATAAAGCATGGTATGTTCATGAGAGGTACGCGTTTTATTCAAACTTGACTGTTGCAACCAATTTTGTTGAACGTTGAGATAATCAGGTGGGTGTAGCATGGTTGAAATGAAAGGAGGGAATGTGAATATAGCACTGTTTTTCTTGGATGAGTTACTGGTTTAGTGTGTTTCTTTGATTGTGGAGGTTGCTCGTCTGATCTGTTAGCAAAATGGAGAATTTTAAGCTACTGAGTTCAACATTCCCTAGCACCTGTTCTGGCTGTCCCGAAGAATTAAGGTATCTTTTACTTTCTGCTTGCTGTTGTAGGAATCTTACTTGCAGTAATATCTTGATGAATAGTAATAGTTTACTATTTGAGGACAATGGCATAAGGAGATTCCTATTAATTTTCTTCCTTTTTTTTTCTTAAGAAGCATTACTAAAGAAACATCTTGAAAGTTGTTGCTTGTGGACTTCTGTAACAGTGACTTCAAAAAAAATTTAAGAAATATTATTTTGGCCTAATTCTCAGTCTTCTAGGTAACAGCCATGATCTTTCTAATTCCTATAAAGTCACTTGTCTTTCAACATGGTACGTTTTGCAATATAGCTAAGGAAATAGAGGAACCAGCTATTCTGCTGTTCTGCTTACAGTGCTGTATCTTCCCACTTAGTGAACGTTAGCAGCATGCCCTGTCACAAAGAAGTGGGAGAGGAAGAAGGATTTGGGGTTCTGCTATTTTATACACTGATAAGTTTTACTTCTACAGAATTATACTGCTGCGTACCTGGGGGTTTGTGGCTACCACAAGGTGTTTTGTGTGAATTTGAAACTGGATAAAATCTGCTCCTTTTAGCCATGTCAAGCTGTTTAATAGATCTTTTAGCTTTTCTGCGCTTGGTGGGATTAAGCTGTTCTTGAAATCTGATGTTCAATACTGAACATCAAACTGAAAAAGGCTTTACCACCATGAAAATTAGTGTAAGTAATAGTATGAACTTGATGGCTGCTGCTTCTTACTATTCCCAAAGTTAAGTTTCTTCCTTAGGATTGTATGTGAAATAAACACTCTGCAGTAAGAGTTTAAGTATTTTTAATTTATAGGAGAACAAAAATGACATCCATTATACAAAAAGCTTGCTAAAATAGTATCAAATTTCCTGGGTTGTTTTCAGTTATGTGTATTTTTTTTATCTACCCCAAGTCCAGCTGAGCTGGCTTCATGGTTAACTTCACCTCCTCCAGGAAGAAAGTGCCATTGGCTGAAAAGCTGGCATCACTGCAATAAAAGTCACTGCAGGACGTGTCATTGGGTAATAAAGACTGCCAAGTAGCTGGAACCCTGACATCAGATATGCTTGGTATTGCACCTGGATCGTGTGACGGGAAAACAAGTTAAAGTATATGGAAACAGTTGATGACATAAATATAGGAAGAAGCGTTTCATGTGGCTGGTACGGTGTTACTAAGAGATTAAATAGTTATGTACATGAGAGAGGGCTCCAAATGTGTGTGCTGTGCTGTTCCATTGTGCAGTCTGCTTTCATGTTTATTGCAATTATTATTGCTGTAAACTTTAAATAGATTAAAGATTAATTACATAAAGACTTCTTATTTGTGAAGTATTTTTTATTGGAGGTTCTTAAGAACAGGTTAGACAGATGCTTGCCTGAAATTACATAGGTGATACTGCCTGGACAAAATGGGAAGGATTAAATGGGAGTTACCAAACATAGCTTATGAAGGTATCACAAGCTTGGATTTCAGCAGTAGACACATGCAAAAGGAGACGTGCATCATATCCTGTATTACACCTCATTATGAATCAAAATTAGGATCCAGACATCAACACTGAGGGTCAGAGCCTTGAACAAGATGACCTTTTAAGGACTTTTCTAACTGTATCTTCTATAGTCTTGTGGTATTTGGTCTGATTGTTTTAAAGACGTCTTGGTGTCCTTTGGCTTTTTCTTTCTTTAAAAAAAAAAGCGCCCCAAAAACCTCACTTCTTGTTGGACTTATAAGATATGGCTTTGTGGCCTAGACAGGATGTCACTTAAAATGAGGAAACTTAGATTTTATTTTTTTTTAATGTCTGTCTTTGTGTTTTGTTGTAACCATTAGCTTGGGTTGAAAGAAGACCATGTCTTGTGTATATATATACTGAGTGGCTAACAGGTTCCTACATATGCTGCTGCGTTTACTTTAAATAATGCTGTTGATCTGCAATATTTTAGTGTATTGTCAATGTAAATTAAGAAAAAAAAGGCCTTTTAGCATGGGTGCTCAGCCTGTTTTGGATGCTGTGGTGGTTTATCTGACCAGTCCTTCCATTGTAGTAATACAGGTTTAGTCAGGATGAGATGATCAATCCCTGGGCTCTGCCTGTGTTCATACTATTACCAGAAGGAGAGATGAAACCACACAGAAACATTCAAAGTCTGAAGTACTCAATCCGTGATTTGATCAGATAAGAGTTTTCAGCAGAGGAAAAAGAAAATATTGCCCAGCTCTAACTATAAATATACTATGGAGAGATGCATCTTAAATTCAACTTTAACAAAATGAAGGTAAACTGGTAGAAAGTAACCAAACCACTTAATACAAGCCCACTTTTAATAGTTGCAGTTGAATAACTGGACAGGAAATACAAAATGGTATCTATCTTTAGTTCATGAGTAACAATGACATTGATGGCTTTGAACGGCTGTCTGCTCAAAAGTATAATTGTCACTGGCCTTTTGCAAGTTATGAGACATCTGACTTCTGGAAACCATCAGAGAAGTAACTAATCAAAGATATTATAGTTTTATAATTATTCTTTCGTGTTTCCCCGTGTTTAATTTAACTGACCATGTTGGTCTTTAGCCCCAAATCTGTGTCAAACTTTGAAGCCCCTTTTTAAGAAGGGAGTCAGCTAAGAATAAGCCAGACTTGACTTGAATCTTTAATATTAAAGAGACAGAACTCTTCTACCATTTGCTACAAATGAGACATGAAACAAGATTAGAGCTTGAGTTTTTCAGTTTTACACTGAGAAATTCATATTCCCAAACTTCGTGTTGAGGGGGTAGAAAGACTTCTGCACTTCGGTTTCTGAAGAGGGAGAACTCATTTGAAATCGCAGAACCCAGAGCAGTGCTACCTGGGCTAGTGTCAGCTGTTTCTCAATTATTTAATGGTTTAGCTTCGAGCACAGTCATATGAACACCATGCCCAGTCCTGTGACAGCTGTGGAAAGCTTGTCTGAAAGGAACTCTTGTTCCACTTTGCTGCATTTCTACATCTGAAGTAATTTTTAAGCAAAACTTCTGATGACCCTGCTAAACTGAAGATCTTTCACAGGGTTACAAGTTTCTGCTTTTTGTAAAGGCTATAAAACACATTGGTTAAAACTTAATAGTAACTTATTGAAAGTTGTGAGCATTTGAAGTATTTTTTCCCCTAAACTTTCCTAACAGTAGGAAAAAAATACATTCCAATCACCTATAACATTGCTGTTTTTAAGTTGCTGCCTCCTCTGTCTCTTTGCTCCCATGTGGTACCCAGCTGCAGATTGCTTTCTGACCCTTGAGCTCTCTTGGATGTTTGGGGTTTTTTCTGCAAAGGCTTCTGCTGTGCTTTTCCTCCCTGTACCGTCAGCTTTCTGCATAACTTGTGTTTGTGGCCTTGCCTTCTCTTTGCAATGCAGAGTAGAGTTCTACATGACCTGAGTCGTCTCTGTGTTACCAGTGCACACTAAATTCCTTAAGCTTTTGGTTAAGATAAATAGCAACAATTAGGCTTTTGAAACTGCTATAATAATGTATTGGTAACTTTAATGTTATAAAGTGTAAACACTGATAGATGTATCAGCGAACTCCAGAATATTGTGAGACACAAAGTTGGTAAACCACGGTAGCAGAAGATGATGGTGATCAGCATAATTGCAGAGTGTCCGTAAATAGCTTTTGATGCGGTTGACAGATTGTAGGAGGTGGTTATTAAGTATTTGATGAAGGTTTGAGCATTTTATAACCTATCAGATGATAACAGAAATTGGGTGGGAATGAAAAGACAGAATGTAATTTTGGCTGATTCAGTTGCTGGTGTGTCCCTGCTGCGGTGTTGGTACCTTTGTGGCTTACAGGTGAAGATACATTTCAGTTCAAATATTAGGACACCAAGACTCTTGGTATTCACATGCAGTGTTGGGAGGGAAAGAATGAAATAATTCATATTTATGTTCGTCCCAAGCAGGCTTCTCTGCAGTAGTTGGCACTTAGTTGATAGTGATTACACAGAGCAACTTAGGTGGGATGCTTGGCTGATGGACACTGGACTAAAATAGTGTCCTTCATGTTAAGTGCGGGCTGTAGATCTGTTGTTTTGGAAAACCGCTCACACCCTTCCTTGCTGTGGAGGGCTGCTGCGTTGTTTCCAACATGCTGCTTGAAGTGTAAATTTTGAAAGACGAATGGAATGACTGTATAGCTGCTCTTTCTCTTTGGAGAAAGAACTTTGCTCAGGCTTTTTTTTTTTACATTGTAATGAATTGTTGAGTCTAACTTCACTTTTTTGTTTGTTTAGAAATTCATCGAGTTTGAAGATTCTCAAGAACAAGAGAAAAAGGACTTACAGACCAGAGTGGAAGCATTAGAATCACAAACTCGACAGCTCGAACTAAAGGCAAAAAACTATGCTGATCAAAGTAAGTAAAATATATTGTACTCCCTTTAAGTGATAGTAGTGCATTTTAAATATAATTCTGTAAAATGATAATGTATATGCTAAATGTCTCTGCGATCAGATTCCTGTATTTGACAAATAACTACGTTTAACTCTTGTGCAAGTTTGTTTTCCTTACAGTTAAGGCAAAAGAATTAGATACATGCTTGTAACTCCTAATGTGATTCTTCTGGTGTCCTACCTGTCTTGTTTTCCTTTTAGACCATGCCAATTTCATGTTTAGCAACTTTCTGATGAGATATTTAAAATTTACCAGTGTGTTAGTAATTACAAGATAAACTATTTTTCTCCCCATTAAACTGTTGTCTGTGCTACAAATAAATCTAATATCAGTAGGGCTTCTAAACGCAAATATGAGAGTACCATTGGTACGGATTCTCATTAGCTTTTGTGTAATTGTTGCTGAATTATTTATTTCTGAGGCGTTCAGTTTTTACGGAAAGTTAAGGAAGTACGCTTCCACTTTTAGAGATGCTCTGTGTAATTTACAGAAACTTGTGTAAGTTCTAAGAAAAGGTAAGAATGACCAGTTTTCCTGAAATACTGAAAGTCGCACTGTGAATATAACGTGGCTTAGACATTCTGCTGGACTGCTGCTTATCCCGGTACAGAGTCATGGAATGAAGTTTGGTCACCAGTTTTTCTACTTCTAGCTGAGTAAAGGGTAGAGGAAAAAGAAATACTCAAATACACAGAAATGTTCTCATTTTGTTTCTCCCACTCTGTCTTAAATTGAAGAGGAAAAGCCTATGCTGCTAATGATGGATTATTTTTTTTCTGCTGTGTTGTGGTTTAGGGCTGGGCTGGCCACTAAATGCTGGAGAGATGCTCTGACACTGAAACTGTTAAGCATGCAGTGAAGGTTATGATTTTTGGTTTTGTTTAGCCTTTTCGGCACAGCACAGAAATAATGATCAATATGAATTAAAGTGAACGTTTTGTCAGCCTTCTAAGGTAACTTCTGTTAACGTGAGGCTAGCATGTCTGTCAATTAGTATACAGCTTTTATTGCTGGGCCATGCGGAAATGTGTAGTAAGAATGCATTGAGCCTGATAAGGTTGAGATAAGATCAGTTTCTAAAAGCAGAGTGCCTGTCACAATAGCCCTTTTTCAGTGTTTTTTCTTTGATTTCTACTCAGCCACCTTTCCTACCCATACTGCTCTTTTTTTTATTTAGGGTAGAATAATCTTTCTGTAAAGTTTAATTTTCAGTGGCATGAGTGAGTCTACAGCAGGGTAGAGGTACTAGTGCTCCAGTGTTAATTTTAATGTAGGTGGCATGCAGAGCTGAATCTTTCTGAAAATTGGATGGTTTAGAATGCTACTGGCAGATCTTAGGCATGTGCTTCTTCAGGTCCATTGCAATTACTGTATTCTTGGATTCTGTACAGGCAGTGATGGAAGAATAGTTCAAGCAGTCTTTTCTGGTGAAAACCAGGATTTCTGATTTCCAGGAGTGTATCCTTACTGATCAAGTCAAGGTAGAATGGATAATCTTAAAGAAATTGTAGTGACTTGTATTAGAAATGCTTTGATTCTTGTAAATGGAAATGTGTGTGTTTAAAAGCAGCAGAAGAAAAGAAAACATTTGAACAAGAGTTCAGTGATCTGTTTTGGTAACGAAGGACGCTGTTTCCAGAATGCCTGTGCTCTAAGCCCACAGCTCAAACAACTCGTTAATGGGAAACCCTGTACTCTGACAACAGGATTATGGCATCAAGATTGCATCATGTCATGTATGCCATTAGTTTTTCTGTTAATACAATACAAAGTAAAAATTAGTTGCAGGAGAAAAAAAAGTTTTGGATTCCTGGCAATGTATGTGGCATTATAGGGGGAGCTTCTCTTACAGAAAATTTACACTTACATACTGATGTACATAATGCCATTTTATGTTGTTCTGTGAATCTGTGTAATCTCTTGCCTTGAATATTAAGCCTTCAAAATATGTATAAATGATTTTAAGCACTTAATTCTATTGTGTGTGTATCATATTAATGAAAGTATTTGCATGAGAAACTCAATTGTTCCAGTAAAACAACTCCATGTTGGCTAGAAGTACATTTTTGGTAGGAAAGAGTTTTTGAAACAGTTATCGTAACAGCAGAAAGTTCTGGTGCTAGAACATTGACATTTAAACAGTTCCAGAATCTTTTTACTGGGGGAAAAACCTTTTGTGATAGCAAAAGTGTGACTTTGGAGAAACAGTAGAGCTGTGTTGGAGATTGAGTTTTGTTTGTGATTTGGGTTGGTAACTTGTCTGGGACAACATGAAAGACTTGTGAAGGTCTGACATGCTGCAGATGCAGAGCAAGATCAAAGAGGATGTGAGGACAGCTGCTGAACACCTCATGATTATTATGCAAGTGAACTGTTTTTAGTGGTCCAACTCTACTGCATTATTTTGTTTTCTGTTTTATAGGCAAGGCAATTTGTATGTCCTGCAATATCAGAGATACCAGTGCGTCACTTTAATTCACTGGGTGCAGCTACAAGTCTTCTAGCTATATTTCTTTTTCTCTTCTACTTCCTATACTACTGCCTGTGCATCTAAATGAGCCTGTAGTATTGCCAACTGTTACCGCATCAACATTCAAAATAGTGGTAGTGTTATCATCGATGATGGGAGTTACAAATGCCTGGCACAGAGCAAGTAAGCAAATACAACCTGGCTTTGCATTTTTTGTGTAGGAGTGTGGAGTCTGAGACAGCATCATCAGTTTGTGGTGTAATTTTTAGTTTAGAATAGAAGACAGGTAAGATATCGTCCCATGTAGTACTTGTAACTACAAGACTTTTGGGTTCTTGTAGAGTGCTTCTTGTGCTAGATGAGTTTTTCTTCAAATAAACAAGGTGCGTGAGGGCAAGTTTTGTCCACTAAGAAGTTTGGACTTGTTCCCTTGAACACCATCCATCCTGAGCATGTAATGAACCCTGGTTAGACCTGGCAGAGGGCAGCTGTTAAGTTATGTGGTAGGGTTCTGCATGGTTGTATGTCCTTAAACATGCATGCCGGTAAAACTTGCTCAGGAAGCTGTAGTTTTGTTATGTCCTGAATTGTAAGTACTTGTTTATGCAGTCTTGGTGACTGTCACACTAAAGAAAAAAAGAAATCTTTCTTTGTACTTAATCATGTGGGATTGCATTCATAGCTGCATACTCAACCAGCTAGGTTGGCATAAATCTGCTGTTTGAAATCAAAGAAGTGAAATAAGAAGCCTATTTTGTGTGAACCAGTTACTAAGTTTCTGTGATTCACTGACCTTCTTCTCCTACATTACAAATTGAACCAGCTGCTGGCAGCTCTCTCCTAGATGAGGGAACTGCTGTGCTCTGCTCCTCCATAGGCAGAAATGGAAAGAGGGAGAGATAACGGCGTGAGCTGGTGGCACTGCTGGGAGGGTTGTGAGCTGTGGGAGGTGATGAAATCCTGAACAGTGGGGCAGAGACACACGGAGTTACCACTCTTGTGTGTTGTATAGCACTCGGTCCTGGTATTTGGTGGGTTGTGGTGGCTGCCTAAGTCAAGTTTGCTGCCAAAAAATGGTGATGTTGCACAATGGGATATGTCGGTAAACTTTACAACTGCTTTAAGGAGAGCAGAGGCATAAGGATTTGTGACTTCTGTTTGATGGC
>NW_010185570.1:37469-114648 GCF_000695765.1 Mesitornis unicolor | reverse complement strand
AATGCACTGCAGTGGTGTGACTTTGGCCTGTGATCCATCTCCTCATCTTGTTTAGCAATGCTGCTCTTCTCTGGAACTTGCCAGGGCTTGCCTCTGCCCTCACGCTGGTGTGTTGGCTGTCAGCGTTACCTGTGCAGTAGCAGAGGAAAAGCAGCACCAGCACTCTGAGGCCTGTGGAAGTTAAAGCAGGTTAAATGTCAGAGTTCCTGGAGATTTGCCTAGGGATGATGTTGGGACAGGCAGAGTTTACAGGTGCTTTTGCTGTTGGTCTTCAGCAAGCTTTTACTGAGTGTGAGCAAATGTCTTTTTTTGGTTTTATTTGTCTAGACTTCCATGGATTATGTTTTTTTTCTCAACAGCAGAGGGCACCTCTGAATGTTATGGAGGTGCACTAAGCATGGAAATGCCAGGTTTTCAAAACCTAAAAGTTTAACACTGAAATTATTCTCTTCTCTTTTCCTTCCACTTCAATCATGTGTCTGAAGCAGACACCAGTCTTATCTTAAACATTTCTTACAGGAGCCTGAATATCTCTGACTTTCACATTATTTACAGTTGTAATTATTGTAATTAGTTTGCAGCATGCGAATGTTCCAGACTTCACCCCCAAATCTGGAAAGCTAGGTGCTTAGAGCTGTTAAAAGCTTGTAATAGCAATATACAGCTCACTTGTCCAGCACCGCTCCACGAGGGCACATGATACTGCTTTGGATACCGCTTGGTCTCCAGTTACCAAATGGGTAAGTGCCTTTCAGTGCTCACATGGTGTGCCACTGAATTCTGTGTGTTCTCAGGAGACTGAATTTATTTCCCTTCCTTGCCTCCCTCTTTGGGAATGTCAGTTCTTTTTATGTATTACAGGCAGTAATTTAATTCAATTTTTTGAAGTAAAAGATGACTTTGTGTTTTGATTTACTACAGGGATGGAGCAGCTTTGGAGTAAGCTTTCTGGAGGAATCATTCCCAGAGTAGCTTATTTACGAGATAATCTGAAAAACACGATGTCTGCATGGTTGAAGTGCTTTCTGATGGAGGTGGTAGCCTGTGGGAGTTGCAAGATTTGGTTCTTTTTCTGAATCTGCTTAGTGCTAAAGTACAACCAATGTATCAGTCATACTGCATTTGACAGAACAACCAAGGTATATTTCCATACTTCATAAATTTATAAAAAAAAACCCAAACAAAGAAAAAAAACAACAAAACAAACAAACCAAGAAACAACTCCTGGTCTTCAGAGCTGCCTATGTTGTGATGCAGCTGTTGGGATGATTGTATTTCCGACATCAGGTGACATCCTGCAGCAATTGATACTGCTTGCTCTAGGTTTTATTTGGGGCATGAGACAAACGTTTTGGCAGCTGACCTAAAAACATGCAGATTTGTTTTCCTCTGAAGCTAAACAGAACTATTTCTTTCACTGGCTTCAAGAGGAAATGCAAGACTGGGTTCTCTTGTGAATCTTCTGCAGATGTTATTTGGTATTTTATTTTCATCTGAGCTCCCTAGATGCCAGCATTACTGTTATGCACACCCAGATACACAGCCTCTTGATACGTAATCTGAAGACATCAGATAATCTGAGATACACCTGCACAGAGCTGCAGCAGCAATTTAATATGGACCTGTCTGCTTAACAAGGAGACTGTCGTAGCAACTTTCAGCTGTGAAGCTTGAATTTTTATTTGAGATTTGACTTGACTTGTGTATCTGTGCACATGATGATGTGAATAACTAAACTGGTATGAAATCCATCTGTCAGTAATGCTATTTCTAAGTATGGCTCAACTGTAGCATTTATTTGAAGGAATACAAGAAAGCTTATTAATGGATCCTTGAAAGAAGTTGAAAAGTTGAGGTTTGTTCGATGAGGGTCTGGGTTGTTCCTATGTATTTTTCAAAGACTGAGAAGGGCAGAACTAATCTCATTTCTGACCAGGAAGGACTAGAACAGCTTGACTTCTTGTATTTCTTGATTCTTCTTCAAAATTACTGTTTGCTACTTTTTTCTCAGTGCAGCTTCTTTCTCATCTACACTGGTTTGTTATCAAGACAGATCCACTGCCCTTTCTACACTGTGCCTCAGGTGCCACTTACTAAACTTGAAAGATCTTTCTATAAGGAGAAGTGTGAGAGCATTAAAGTGTACCAAAGAGGAATTTTGACTTTGTTTCTGACCAAAGCATTTCTCATTTATTTCCCTGGCCGCTTTATGCTGTGAAGTTAGGAGAGTACCTGCTGGTTGTGTTGTGTGGTGGGGATCCGGAGCCCACTAGATGGAGCAGAGGGTACAGTTAGCGCTGGAGATAGCACCCAGTCGTGCTGCAGGACTGGAGGCTCAAAGAAAATTGAGTAGAGAATTAGAGCAGCGATTTAAATTGTCTATTAATATACCTGAACAAAAGTGGTGAGAGGAGGTTGAAATCCACTGGCGTATAATTAACTGCTCTGTACTTTTAAAATTAAGAGAGCATTGTGATGGTGGTTTAGGTGCTAGAGTTTGATTGTTATAATAATTCTACTGCGGTAAATGTTGCGGTAATGAAGAAAATGTCTTTTAGAATCTTAAGTTCCTGAGTTGTCACTGGTTATCTGGCTTTAAAAACAAATCCTGCTGTAGGTTCTATTAATGCTGATTTGATGTTGGATTTTCTCAAAGTGACTTGCTTCAGTAGCCCAATGTATAAATGAAGAATCTCACTGTTTTCAAAACAGTCAATCAAAACTTTTCTCAGTGAAGCAATCCTTTGGCCAGAGACTAGGCGAGAGGTTGGTTCCTGATCCAAACGATTTTTTACTTGATTTTGGGTAGCAGTTGGCTTGTATATATCCTTATTCATTTGAATTTCAACATATGTGTAGAATCACCTGGCATATGCTTGTCTTTATATTACATGGTTGGAGCAGAATGTTTGAGGGATTTTTTTTCAGTTTTATGTCAGGTTTTTGGTTATAAATTAGTGGTTTTTGTGGATCTGAAACAGTGAATGCTTGAACAGTCCACAAGTGTCAGAGATAAGGCCATGCAGCTGTAGGTGTTGATATTCACTATCAACAGAGCATTCTTGACAGCTAAGTTATCTTCATTAAAGTGCCCTGCTTTTTAAACAGAGAACTAGACCTATAGTTCACAGTGGTTAGGAGCTACTGAAATACGTTGGCCTTGCCAAGGAGTTGAATTTATCACTTGTTTTACAAATCAGTTTTCTGTGCTGCTTACTCCAGGTCTTATCACATTTTGGGTTAAATAGTTGTTGATAGCTTAAGTCCATGGTTGATGTGTGTGCTCCTTAGCAACTACTTAATAGGTTGTAAGGTCCTACTGGGTCATGGGATTGATTATGCTTGATCTAGATCTTAACTTTGGTATGGGCCTTGCTTCTGAGAATGGAGCTGGATGAAAGCTGTCCAAGG
This sequence comes from Mesitornis unicolor, assembly GCF_000695765.1. NCBI lineage: Eukaryota > Metazoa > Chordata > Aves > Mesitornithiformes > Mesitornithidae > Mesitornis > Mesitornis unicolor. The sequence goes on along the minus strand of NW_010185570.1, from coordinate 111,237 downwards.
AAAGCCTCCAGGTAGTCGTGAGTGCTAGGAAAGCCTCATTACTGAGCTGCACATCTGTCCTGGCTCCTGTAGCAGAAACTCCTCATTCCTCCTGAAGGCATGGTGCTGGTTGCATTTAGCATTCTAGCAGGTCTGTTTCTCTTTCTCCCCCTCAGGCTTATCAGCAGTTTGAGGCAGAGGACAACATACAGATGGAGGGTGTTCCAAACTTGGTAAAAGCCATCAGACTTGGGAGGTAAGCTCTGATTTTTGAACAGGCAGGGTGGGCAGCGTTGCTGCCTAATTCATCATAATGCTGTCAGGAGGCAGAAACTCGAGGCTCATCTCTAGCTTGCTATAATATTTAATCTCCCATTTTTTAGGCTTGATGGGCTTGATTTGAGAGAACTTTCATTAGGATTGGTATTTCAGGTCATTGACGTGTTAGGATGTTGCCAGTGCTGGAGAAGGTTGCAGGTAGACCTTGAGTGTGAGTCTGTGGTGCTGTTCCAGTGGGATGCTCTCATCAGCCTGAAAATACTAGAATATTTGCATTTTATGCTCATACTTACAATGCTGGAAGACTTTTAAAGTTTTTCCTTGTAGACTTGTAACCATGAGTTGTGAAACTTTTTTGATCTGTTATATTTTGCACATGTAGTGTCTTACACAATGTAATCTTGCGGTGTAGTATCTCCCATGATGTAACAAGGATAAAATGGCTTTTAAAAGACATTACAATAGAGACAATAGATAATTTGCTTTTAGGAGGTATATCATTAAACTGATTTTTGTCATCTACCCATTAAGACTTCAACATCTTAGTGGAAAAAAAAATCTTAGACTCAAATATCAAAGGTGCTTTTTGTATTGTTTCTTCAGTCAAATTGATGGGAACTGTCTGGTTGCCACTTTGTGGACCCAGCATGTCAGGCAGAGTCAGTGCCCAGCTCCGTTCCTCCTGGGAGGACGTTACCAGGGTGCTGCCAGGCTTCCACTCTTTGTGTGCTGGTGGAATAAATTGGAACTGGCAACAATTCAGCTTTAAATGTACTTCTGGGTGCCAGTAGAAGGCTTTTATTTTTGTCTCCTATTTAGTTTCCTGTTACTGCTGATGGGAACATACTTTTAATTGTGACTTAATGAGTTTCTCCAAGGTTTTGGGGCAAGGATCTAGTGGTCTTCTGGCTCTTCTTCACTAGGTTCAAGCATCATCTGTGTTTAAGTATGTGGTGATCTCTGATCCCCAGGGAATGTCTCCTCTCTTTTATGGTGTTTAATTGGAAAAGGGAAGCGTGTTCTGATGGTTGTTTTGTCAAGGTCTTGTATTTGATGTGAGGCTTGTTTGGGGTAGAATAGATTTCCAATGCTGAGTATCATCCTGCTGATATTGGAAAAGCCTTTTTTGAGGGCTGTTAATGTGGTTTCTGTTGTATAAATTAAGTGTACACTTGCTTATGACTGAAACTTCCAGCTCTAGGACTGTAACGTGTTCACAGCTGGAAGTGACTCCAGAAGAAAATGGTCAATCTCAATTGCAATGTCTTTTGGGGCCTTCATTTTTTTTTAACCTTTGCATGTAACTAAAATAGTTATCAGATTTAATGGAGATATCCTCCCTGACTATGCAGTACCCATATCTATGTGTGTTTGTCTTCTGTGACTTGATTTAAGGACCTATTTAAAATTGTGCCATAGAAGGAGAAAATAGTGTGCTTTGTTATGGAACCTCAACTGCTGTGAGAGTGTTTGTTGTATCCGTAACAGTGAGAAACACTTCTGTGGATTTCATGAAGGAAGGTTACGAAGAAGAGTGTTTGTAACACCTAATGTGGTGTTAATCTTCATGAAATGCACTGTGTCAAGTACTTTTCCCAGATAAAATTAACCTCTAGGAACTGGTGTTGGCTGCACTATGTAGACACAAGCATACCATACAACCTCGGGGTGCATCTCAGTGGTTTCTGTGCAAGTTCCTGGTGAGGCCATCTTGAACTTCACTGTCTGATGTGAAGCAGCGGTGTTTTGCAGGAGGCAGCGTGGATGCTCGCCTCTTGTGGGGCACTTGGACACTGTTGCTATGAGAGGGAGCTGGCTCCACAAAACATGAAGCCAATTAGTCATGCAGTTTGCACTTTCTGATTTGCAGGCTATTTGTCTGTCCTAGAGCAGGCTTAGCACAGTGGAAAGGTTACCAGGCCCTTGGTGAGAGATGCTGGGAGCTGATGGAAAGCCCAGTGATGGTGGATTCACAAGCGAGTGCAGCCATCGCTGAATGGGGTGTGGGCAGCTGAAGCTGCTGAGCCCTGCCTTGCCCACTGGTTACTGCTGGGATGTCCCTGATGGTCCCCTGTTGTAAAATGTTATTATTTCTGACTAGAATGCTGGTCAGTCTAAGATAGTGTCTAAATTTGGTTTGTCACGTCAAGCTTTGTAACTGTAAATTCTGACACTTGTTTCTGCAGGCACTTACCACAAGCTTCCATATAACCTCCCTTTAAATGCATGAGGAGACTTAAAACTTCTGTTGCCTAAAAATAATAAACTAAAATCTTCCATTCATTAGATTTTGTGTCCTGTATTGCATCTCAAAAATACAGTTATCTATGTTTAATGCTGTAAAATATATCTATGTTGTGCTGTAAACACTTGTACATCTCTTCCTCCTGTTTGACCCAAAGAGCTTTTGTTCAGTTTGATTACAGAAGTGTCCAGTTAGTATATGTAAAATTGGATGTAATGCTTTTGTTCCGATATTTTTAGGTGGAGTGCAAAGGTGGTGTCAAGGAACTTAATGTTCTTCTAAGAACAAGATTAGATTAGGAGTTACGAATGCTTACACAGATTTGGGAGAACAGACAATTATGTGTTTTGGTTCCAGCATTTGACTCCAACAGAGTTGTTTTGGATGGAAACACACATACAATAAAATACTGTGCCAAAATACAGAGGTACGGAACAAAATGAAATGGTATATTGAGAATTAACCGTCAAAAGACCCAGTTGGCAATATGAAAATGTGCAAATGGCAGAAGAGATGCTGGCATTTGGCTGCAGATTAATGTATGTTTGGCAATGACTCTCTGGAGATGGGTAACCGTAAATTTGATGTTTCCCAGGGGTATTTAAACATGGCAAGTGGAATAAGAGAAGCTCAGTTACAGAACTTGAAACACGTGTGTATGTCACGTAAATATTGTGCTCAAAAATACCTGAACAAAAAGGTGGGATTAACACCTAAGCAACAAAAGATATTTTCTGTTTGAATGGAAGAAGTTGTGTGAAGAAATTTATGAATTCTTTTAGTTTTTCTGCAAATTAATTACACAGGGATATCACAGTTTGTTCCTGCTCATCTCCTCTTAGTATGAATTGTCTAAAGTTCTTCTAAATCTGCTTGATGTCTTCTTAATTTCTTGGAATACCTACAGAAATATTCAAATGCTTTTCTTTCCCTGAATCTATTGCCTTAATACTCAGTGGGATATGAGTGAATACCAGCAGAAGGCTTAATTTCTCTACCACAATAAATGACTTGAAGCTATTTTAAAACATGCCTTATTTATGTTTGTCCAGGTTAAACACTTCTGGAGGTGGTGTGGTTATGTTCTAGAAAACCCATGTAGAGCCTGAATTGGAGCTCACAGCTCTCGTGCAAGGCTCAGTCTAGCGATGTGATGTGGCTTCTGCCTCTTCCTGCAGTTTCCATGTGCACGTGTGAAACCATCTGGATTGGTGTGAGCAGTCAGCTGTCTGGGAACATAAAAATCCCCTCTCAGTGGACTAGCAGTCAGCTAGGGAAAATACCACTTGGTCTTTTTATGAGGACTGCAAATTGTAGGATTGTGCTGCTGTTGGTGTACTTGGGAAGCTCAAGTGATGAGAGTTTAACAACACTGACATACTTTTTATCCTGCTCTTTGCTATTCACTACTAAGAATACTCTCATCTCTGATCTGATTGCCTAGTCCTAGGCAAGTCAGTCTCATTTACTAGAACTCTGAATTTAATTTTAATTCTTTTTTTCTTGCAGTTAGCAGACTTGAGGAGAGGGAGGCAGAGCTCAAGAAAGAATACAATGCACTTCATTCAAGACACACAGAGGTAGGTCGTTATGTCGAGATGAACTCAGGGTATCTGTAAAAAATGTAGATCTATGCAAAACTCTGTGGTGAGCAATTGGGAAAATCATTGGATGTTTTGATTTGTTCACTGCTGCTTGGATGTTTGTATTGCTAATGTAAGTTGTAACCAGGCTTTGTTGGGCTATGTAGATTTTCTCATCACGTCTAAACTTCATCATATTCAGAAGTTTTAAAAAGCAGGAGTTTGCTTTTTCAAAGTTCAAAGGCAATTCTTCAAAGCATGCTAACAAACTTCAAAGAAATAAAAATGAAATTGCAATTGCAGTGCTCTTCCCAGCAGTTTTCTATGTTGGTTTTACGTGTACCAATGAAGGAATACCTTCAAGAACTGGCTCATTACTGAGATGCGTGATTAAGAGAAGTCCCAGCCATACTTATTGATAGCTATTAGAAACAGTATTTGCTAATGGAGATGGGACAGGTTTGACTTTGTCAAATTAAACAAACAAGAGCCATTCTTCTAAAGTTGATTCTAAAGCATGAAAGGACTTGGAATGCTTTGGTTTTTAGTAGCAGGTTGTCTTACACGTGCAGGGATGCTTGCTGCTTACTAGTTTACTTATTGTAGTGAGGAAATCACTAGATTCTCTGAATAATTCTGATTAATCTGACATCCTGATATTAAGCGCAGTTCTCCTTGTGTTGCCTTTCTTTGAAAGGTCAGATAGCTGATTTCAGGTCATCAGTAACAAAGAGAGGAATGAAATACCCACTGTTCCTAGCCCAAAATACCACATGTGGGGAAAGGGAAAACAAATGCAGATGTCAGATTTGGTTACCCTTAGTACTTTCTTAGCCATCTTTAGATGTGTATGTTATACTGACAGCAGCTGAAAGTGGCTTGGAACCACAACCAGCGAGTGGCTCTTGAGCATCGCATGGCAAGACTTGTGCAGCTCTGAAATAAAAATCTTCATATGTCTACTGAAATCCTAATGTATTTAAGATGCTGTTTGTTACTAAATAGTCACTTTAGAATGCTGCACCTGCTGAAAACTGGAAATTTAACTAAAATGAGAAGTGACAAACCTTAATGTTGCCCACTTAAATTTTACATCGTTTTGAACTGGAAGTACTTCAGAGTACTTGCAAAGTTCTTGTTTATTTTAGTTAGAACCTATGGGTACTATCACAACAGAAATGGCACAGATTTTTATTGATTCCTGTTTTGCAGAATTCAAGATAACTAAATGTGTTGGGCACCATTTAATCAATCAAATGCTAATGAAATGTTCTGAATGTCTTTCTACGTAGGTTTTTCTCCAAAATGGACAACAACCTCTGCTGGTTTGATTCCAATTTATTAAATGCTTTTATATCTTAAATTCACTTTCTTTGGTGTAGGGAGAGGTGTTTCTTTGGGCTTTATTATTACTGAGATGACTGTCCTTTCTTCGTAAAGAAATAAGCAGTAATGTAACACAGTATATTCATACCTCTGTGCTCCTAAAATCACGTTGTGGGCTTTCTATGCCCCTTCCTTTCAGCATGTTTACTTCCTCCTTTCTTTGTTTCCCAGTCTCAGCGTTTTTGGTTGGTTTTTTTTTTTTTGAATGTTTCACCTCTCTCCCTTTGTTTCTAAAACAAAAAAACCTTTACCTTAGGTTATTTCTGATTTTGTCTATGAAGATTTTGATCTGTCTTTAGGTGATTAGTGTGTGTACACATTACTAGAGGCACCCAAAATTCTCGGACCACCAGCTAGCAGCTGCTGAAATACAACAGTATATTCAAGATAGGACATGGAGAGCTGATGGGGTAATGGTTTTGTGGGCTGTGAAAGCTCAGCTCTGGGCTGGAAAATAAGGGCAAAGACCAGATACCAGCAAGGTTGTTTATAGAAGGTTGGGAGCCTTTTTAACAACTGTGTGACTAACCTCAGGAAGTTAACTAGATACTCCTTATCTTCATTTGCAAGGGCATTTTTGAGCACAATTAGAGAGACCATTGTCAACCTTGCAAAGTACCAACTTCCTGACGAGCCTGGCTGTAGTCATAGACTGTCTCAGCAGGTCGGCCTTTTAGCACTGATGTCTGGTGGGTGTTTAAGACTCAGGGACTGAAATCTCTGGGACTGGAATGGACTGTCTGATAATAGTTCCCATCTTCCCATGGCCGCCTTGTGATTTCCTTCCCTCTCTCCCCCAACAAATTCTGGTGTTTTAGGTCTGTATAGTAGCTTTTTTCTATTAATGCAAGATATTTGGGCAAATATCCAACCTACTTTAAGCATTAAGTTATCACGTTTGTTGGCTTAAATGCTTCCATCACAGTACTTACTTCTGCAACCTTTCTTCCGTGTTTTTTCTAGGAGGATATACTATGACATCTGTTTTTCTTTCAATTGACCAAATACTGAACAGAGCATTTTTGTTCTTTTTCTGTAAGATGTTGGCAGTGATTACTTTGACAGATGTCTCATTAAAGATGTGACTTGACAGCATTTTCTGCAATCTTAATTTCTATCAATTTTTCTCTATTTTGTCTGTCTGGTATTTGCTTCCCTCTATTCCTCCCTTTATTTTTTAAGTGACAGCTCAGTATTTCAGCCTCAGATGGCTTTCTCTTCCAACTCCTGCCTTCACTGAGGCTCTATAACCACATCTTTCAGCACTACCCCTACCTGCCTGTGGCTTCCTCTTGGCTGGAGCTCACTTCTCAGCAGCTCATGGGAATTTGACTTCAACAGTTACAGTCAAAATGGACCGAGACCTGCTTAAACTGGTTAAGTCGTGGGAAGTTATGCCCATGATGTGAAACAAAGAACTGAATCCCTCACCTGCGGTGTGCGTTGTGATGAGTGCTCCTTGGAGCTCAGCCTGCCAGAGACAGGGCTCTGCATTGCAGCTCCAGGGTACCAGCCTGCCCTAGCAACAAAGTGTCTGCAGCTGCAGAGACAGCAGGGCTGCTTTGGCTTCTTAAAGCTCTGGGAAGAAGCTTTAGCCTTCTTCACCCTTCTGTTAAATTAGCTTCTGCCTTTCTTGCTGCTCTCTGTAGAGTGGGAGATGAGCTAATGGGTGTGAGTGGAATATATCCCCTTAAGCTTCCTCCCCCTGTAGTCCGTGCGTGAGCTAACCGGCTTGATTTTAAATGGATTAGGGTATGATAACCTGAGCAATTAAGGTGGCAGATTGGAAGGTGGAGTGTAGCTGGTCACTGGTAGCAGGTAGTGACAAGGATAAACTGTTCAGTCAGAACTGAATGTGTGAGCACAGCCTCAGCATGTTCTGACAACCATGTCACCATTCCCTGCTTCGTTGACATGCTCTAGTCCCTTATCTTTCCTCTACTTGCAGTGTATTTTGATCTTGTACTGATGCTCAGAACAGATAAGCAATAAAGCAGGATGCTGGAGTTCCTGAACCTCTGCAGTCTAACTGTGCAAAGTCTTGTTTCCATCTTTCTCTAGCTGTGCAGGATGCAGAGGTAATCATACAGCTGCAGCATGCTAGAAAGTGGAGTGGTTGACAGTGGTCTAATCCAAAAATCTTCAGACCTTTGCTCTGTGGACTTAAAAAGGAATTTTGTTACTCAGTTATACCTTTTATATCAAATGTTCTGTTGAGTAGAAAATTGTCCTGTTATATTGGCTGTATAAAAGCAGTCCTGTCTTCTATACCTACCTGTTGGTGCTTTTTTGCCTTTGCTGCCAACGGATGATGCACTGTTAGTGACTCTATCAGAACAAACCCCCAGAGTAGAAGGTAAGGAGTCTTACTTTCTTTTTCTGCATAGTTAATTGAGCATACTTCATAACTATGGCACTGGCTTCTAAAAGGCTTGGCCAAAGGCTGTTATACGTATAAACTCAGTTGGGAAACTGAGACAAAGTGGCACTTAGTCATCTACTTGAGAGTTGACCAACACCTCTGGCACTTCTTTACACATATTTAAAAAAAAAATCCACTTTTTTTTTTCCTGTTTAAGGAAGTGCTTCTTTTTATCCTTTAGGAAGCACAGGGCTAAGATGGTTCAATATATCTTTCCCTGACACACAGAATATGGGCTTAGTTTAATGAAGCATAATTGGGCCATGGCAGTTTCTCAGTGTGGTGCGCTGATACAATGTGACAGAACAGCGAGCCTGTCTCTGGCATTGGGAATGTACTTTGTCAGGTTCATTTGGATAAACAGATATCCCCAGCAAGTCTCTGTATAGGAAAAAGGAAGAGAAGGCGAAGTGGAGATGTCTAGTGACAACTGTGGCTAGGCATGAGTACCAGCCACAGTGTTTTTGGAGTTAGACTTTAGATATCTGTTCAATCAAATAGTCTTTTTAAAGCCTTATGCTAAACTTTAAGGGCTTGATGTATAAAGCTTGGATTTTACATCTTTACATACCATTGTATCTGCCAGCCGCAGAATCATCTATGTGGATAAAGATGGGTCAAGCTCACCGGTGGGAATGATGCTTTTACTTAGGTGACAAGCTAAGGTGAAAGGTAGTTACATGGAAGTATATTTAGGACTTCTGTACTGAATCAAGGAGATTCTAGAAATGTCTGTTACCTTAATAAATCTAGATTATTTGGGACACAGAGATCTATATAGGCAGAGTTGGTTGCGCATTCCCAATGGGGGAGGATCTGCTTGTGCCAAGCCTGATTGGATCTGCAGGATGAACAGTGAGGGCTGCAGCACAGAGCCTGGTCTGACAGCAAAAGAATTACAAAAACCTGTCCTGGGGGAGCTAAAGCATTGACACAAAAAGGAAAGAGGAGTGAAAGAGAAAGGAAGGTATAAAGGAGATGCTCTCAACCTGGTTAAGCAAAAGGTGCAGGTAACAATAACCACAACATGGTATATGCACATTTGTTTGTGACACAGGAACTATAAGGCTTGTGTACATCGGGAGTGGTTGTATTTGTAAGGGTAGGAGTAGACACGAATGACAGGATGTTCATTGTCTTTCACTGAATGCTGAAGTTTAAGATGTAGAAAAACCTGTAACACTTTCTGCAGTTGTAGAATTTGTCACGTGCTGTATAAAGAAACAGATCTGAGGATTTTTGAGATGGAAAGGCATTGCGTTGCTGCCACTTGCATTCAAAGGGAATGACTTTCATAGTCATGCTGTAATGTCTTTGAAAGCTCATTATAGTCAGTTTTTACATGTAGTGTCCTAAAATGAGCTAACGCATGAATTGTGAAACGCTGTTAACTACATAAGATAATTCTTCAAGTTCTGAGCTTATCTCTAATCCCCTCAACTAATGGTAATTGAGCAATGTATTTAATTACAGCAGTGGTGAAGACTTGTCAGTATTTATGATGTCTTCCTTGAAACAACTGGTCATATTCACAATACTTGTGGACTTCAGGGGCAGCAAGGGGAGCTGCCAGTAGTCAAAGGTTATGGATGATTAAATACTGACTGTAACTCTTATTAAAGAGAAGGGTAGTAGATGTAGTCCTCTATTTATCATCTGTCCTTTAGTGTAATTTCAGGAATAATTGTGCTGAGTAGAGAGCAATTATTTCATTTATGTCTATTTTTCAATTTTTTTTCTTTGGATAGCTGACTAATCTCAAACCAGCAAACCTGATCAGATTTTGGGCGCTTGAGATTTTTAGTGTGTTAATCCATTAGACTTTTGTGGAGCAGGATGGCACTTTGAGGGTATGCTGAGACTTGGAGTAACTTAGATTGGAAAGATCTCTGGAGGTCATCTGGTTCAAATTCCAGTGGTTTTGGATGGAGTCTTCAAAACTCTGTTGTAGATGAGCAGTTAGTAAGCTAACTTCCTGAGTTACAGCTTTTAACAGTATTTGGTAATATAAACAATTATTTATGTCAGTGTTTCAAGAAATGATGAACTGATTTCTAGAAGCTGAGAATCCATGTGCTGTATCTCATGACTGCAGCACCAGCTGTGTAGTGCCCCTGTCCCCTGGGGAGGGAGGGAGGGTGGCTGAGGAACTTTACTGCTTGTAGACAATACTCCAGTATTGTCAGCTTTTATCCTTGGGACCCTGCATTGAGGCAGTGTGGACTTCGCATGGTGGTACTGCTGTTTTACTGATTTTTTTGGAGCACTGCTGGCGTGTATAGCCTGGATCTGTGGACAAATTGCCATGCTGCAATGCACATGGACATGATGCACACATTTGGTTTTTCATTGTATTTTTGTGTTCCTATGGCTTATGCACTTTATGCTGCAGTATGTGACCTTCAGTTTTGCTTATTTTACCATCAGCATTATTTTTATCTGCAGGACAATACTAAACTACGTAGTCCTTTGAATTGTCCTGCCCTCTAGCCTCTCTATGAGTAACAAATATGATGAGACATTTCAGTAAACAAAATAGACTGAGGGGAGGGAAGGATGTGGGTTAAACCCTGTATCTTGCAAATCATGAAAGCTGTGCAGGTTTTACTGACCCTACTTCCCCCCCCCCCCACGTGTTAGTTGTTCCCTAGAAAGGTACTCGTTACTCAGCTTCTGCTCACTAGCTAAAAAGCACCATAGATGTTCTGCTTCAAATTTTACTCAGAGAAACCAGTTGCTGAATTCTGTTCAGTAATGGCTTCCTCCCATGATGAGGGGATACATGAATAGGATACAGAACGGTCTAATGTGCATTTCAAAGTTATGCATTTTTCCCCTGGATTTTTCTAAATTACGTTAGATTGTAATAAACTTTGTTGTGTAAAACTATGCACAGGAGCCCTTGGAACACCTAATTTTGGTTGCCTGCTGGAAACAGAAAAACCAAGAAATGTGGTTAGTTGAAGATGGAGCTTTCAATTCTTTTGATTGCTTCTGTGTATGAGCAAGCATTAAATAATTCAGAAAGCAAGTGAGGTGGTCCTAGTAGAGTGCTGCATTTATATCATTTTGTTGGAGGATAAATTTTGTAAGCTTTCCACAGCAGTTAAAGTCTATTACATAATGTTTCTCTAAAAATAGCGAGATTTTTTTTCGTAGTCTGACTTGTATTAATGAGTTCAAGTGAATGCTGGGAAAACCAGGATCTGTGCATAACCAGTACTTACCATGTAAGTTACTCACTTATAGAATGTCCATCAGTCACGATACCTTAAACCAGTTCACTCTAACAAAAAACTCTCATATTAATAATACAGATATTAATATTAGTATAATGCTGGCAAGCAGTGTTTGTGGAGAAGCTGATATTCGCTGAAGTCAGTGGCATCTGAAGGTCGAGCTCACCAGCCTTGGACACGTCAGCACTGACTTGAAAGTACCACATAGATGGAGGTTTCTGAGTCCTGCTGAATTCAGTCCTAATGTATGCAACTGCCCTCAAAGTAAAAGGTTATGTTATATTGGTTGTACAAATGCCTGTTAATAACACTTTTCTAAAAGTCTGTGTATGCCCTTTCTAGAATAGCAGAAGAAATTACAGTTTTACAAAACAGGTATTTTTTTCTAGAGGAAGCCTTTGAGATGCGACCTGAATATGTCTCAGGAAAAAAAGTACACGGAATTCTTCTGCAGTACACCTATGATTTTTCTTTCTTTCTTTTATTTTTCTTGTTCCGAGTGCCCTATTCATCAGTGAATGTGAGTGTAGAAATGCTAAAAATACCAAATGTCATGTAGGCTTCTCTTCAGGCTTCCCCAGTTTTCATTTCAAAGAGGTATGTCCACATTAACCTTTAGGAGCGATGCAGCAATACCTGTTACTTCTCCACATGCATGTCCCAGATCAGTTACCTGCTGAGTAGCATCATCCTTTGGCTGATTGGCATCGGGGTTCGTTAAATAAGTAATGACTGCAGGCGTCAACGTGTTGGCCTGTGGCTGTCTCTCTTAAAAGAGAGCAAGTGAGCAAAGCCCTTCTTGAGTCCTAAAAATCTACAGGCACTCGGTCATTTTTATGAGATGTTAGTCTGGATAATTTAAAACCAGACTTCACTTCTAGAAAATCCAGAAAGTTAAAAATTATTTGAATGTTAAAAAAAAAAAGGGGGGGAGGGGGGGAAGGGATGCTGACTTCATATTTCTGACTACAGAAATAATCTGTTTGTTTGTGGTTTCATAATGTTTAATATTTGAGGTGCACGTTGTTTGACCTTCATGGTACTTTGGGGTTAGGCTGCAGTGAAATGTATTGTGTCACATAATACATTTTAATATTTATTGGATGTAGAGGTCTGAAACAGCCTCCAAAATGGATTTGAACATGATTCCTCTGTTCAAAACTCTTGTTTGTAGTACCACCTGCACTCTGTGTGGCTGTAGGATGTTTCCTGTGCACAAGTTTGTTCTCCAAGTGCTTTTATTTATTATGGGCTTCTCTTCTGCTTTGTGGTTTTACACACTGTATAATTTTGCTGCTTTCTTTATCTGTTTCTTTAATGTTTCTGAATGCTCTCGCTATTTTTAGCATTACAGGGGAATATTATATTGTATCGGTCAAGAATTACGCACTTGTAGTAAATGCTGTTAAGTATTTCTTGCTGTTTCTCTGTCATTTTAAACAGATGATTCACAATTATATGGAGCACTTGGAAAGAACCAAACTTCATCAGCTAACAGGGGGAGATCAGCTAGAATCCACAACACACAGTAGAATTAGGTAAGGTATTTATTATGCTCTCACCCTGAAAAAAAAATCCCATTCATTTGTGTTTGCAAGACTTTGTTCTTTAATCCTACAACAACGGTTCGGCTGAATCGGAAAGATTTGTTGCATGATTGGAATGCGGTAAGAGAATAGTGTAGAAATCGGTAGAAAGAGGCTTTTGCTGTTGTACTGCTAAACATTGAGATATACTTTGTATGGTAGCCTTAAACGATTTCAGCTTTTTTGAGTGTTTGCATTTGGGCAGGCAGGGAAAAACGTCAGCAGTTGTCCCAAAATAATTGATATCTTGCTACGGCTTTGTGTACGGGTTGATGAAGGTGCGTGTCTCGGTACCCATTTGTTCCGAGGGCTCGATGTGAATAGATTATGCAGATTTGGAAGCTTTCTAGCCTATGAACTCGGCGTGGCAGGAGGGGAGGATAACTCCGGGGCTGGCCGTGGCTCTGCGTTGCTGCATCGATGCTGCGAGGAGCCCGGCGGCCGCCGGCGCGAGGGGGAGGAGAGCGGTGATGTCATCGCTGTGGAGCTGCTGCAGAAGAGTGCAAAGCTGCTGCTGATGGCATTGTTTTTGTGGCGGCGGCTGAATGACAGACTTTGCCTACAAAGATACCCCCTCGGCCCCTCTGTAGCCTTCTCGGTTCCGGCGTTTCACCATGCCAGCACAGCGCCATGAATCCTGGATGCATGCTGCTATTTGTGTTTGGCTTCGTTGGCGGGGCGGTGGTCATTAATTCAGCTATCTTGGTGTCTCTCTCCGTTTTGCTGCTCGTGCACTTTTCTATTTCCACTGGTGTGCCAGCTCTGACGCAGAACCTACCAAGGATACTCAGGTACTCTGACCTACTGAACCTTGGCTTCCCGTGCTCGCTCTTCTTCCCTGCTTTCTGTTCTCCTTTCAAACAAAGAACAAGGATAAATTAGATGTAAATTATGTATACGTTTCAAATTCTTTTGTAAACCTTCAAGGACTGGGATATGGCAATCTATTTTTCATACACTCAAATTTCATTGCCTTTTATTTTAGCAAGTACAAGGTCAGTTTATATATATATATATTTTTAGAAAGCTATTACCTTGGTTTACTGTAACCTGCAAAAAAAGCTGTGATAATAATGTGAATAAAGCTCACATTCAGTGTATTGTCAGGTACTTGGCTGATCTTGTGTAGCCATAAATGTATGCAGTCTGAGGCTTTGTACTACTACATCTCACTTTTTTTAATCAAAAGAATTGTATCAGATCGGTTAATTGATGATCTGCTCAAAACCACAGTAATTAGTTGATCACATTATTTAAAAAACATCTGGTTATTGGTTGGTGGGAAAAATCTTTCATTATTTAAGTATTAGAGGTCTTAAAGCCTATTCACTATTGTTTAGCCAAATGTTATCCTCTCCTCTTTTTCTGTACTTGTATGGCAAGCGGCCAGCTCTGTCTGTCCCCCCCTCAAGTTATGTTCTGCTTGCTGCTGCCCTGGGCAACTAGGACAGAGATGCATTAGAATATTGTGACCAAAAGTAATCTTGATGTGTTTTAGTGCTACAATTAAAAATGGAAAATAGTTGGAAAAGTTTTAAAATGTAGCTTTCTGACCCCAAAACTTGACATACTTTAACTGTAGTCGTAAAGTGAATAGTATACTTACTTTAAAGAGGGAAAAATGGTGGAAGTAGCGTGCTCTGGAAGAAGTGTGTGACTTTTTCCCTTAATGTAAAGTGTAACTCTACAGACTGATCTAGTTAGTAAGGCTGCCCTTGTTTAAAAGGGAAAAAAATCAAAACCAAAACAAATAATCACCACCTCTAAAAAAACCCCAGCAAACTCAAAACAAAGCAAAATATTGACCTTCATGTTCAATAACTTTTATTAGACTTTCTATATTTAAGCAATTAAGTGGTTGAATAAATATATATATATTTTTTTTTTGGTCATTTGCTTTTGGTTCCCTGGAGAACATTTAATGGTTTTGAGGGGTATGGGGAAGCTGTGCTTTTTCACGCCCCAGTAATTTGTTGGTTTAGGAATTAGAGGAATTGGAACTGAGTTCCTTCATCTCTTATTCATTTTTAAAAGATAAAAAAATAGAGGATGAAGGAATCTAATTGTAGAAGAATTATTTCTATTTTTTAACTCTAGTCGGATTTTAGAACAGAGCATCTGGTTCCTTATCCTAAAGGTTCCTGTAAATGCTTCGATACATCACTTCAGAATATTAGTTCAGGCTTTTAAAACACGCGCCCACCTTCTGCTCACTGTTGTCTTTTCAGATGTTTCTTGGACGCTGTGGGAGTAGAAGGGGTTCTTTGCTTTCTGGTCAGCAACCACTGAAATAAGATGAAATTGCTTCAGTCTAATCAGAGGATTTCTTTTAGTGCAGGCATGCATATAATAGCCTTCATTTCCAAAATAAGCCCCCTTTTCAGCTTTCATTTACTATGTAGTCTTGCAATGCACCTGAGCTGTGTTTTAGCACATGAAAACAGGTTGATAACGAACTATTCCGCAAAAAAAAACCCCAGATGTCAGTTGTGAACTTTTTTTAGTACCCATTTTGTTTAAATTCTCTCTCCTGAAGCCTGCAGAGAAGATAAGCTTTGTGGCATAACCTGCAGTAAGCATATCTGTCAGCTCTGGGAGGCCTTTTCTGAAGCAAAGGGCCCTTCACAATGCAGGCTTTATCACAGCTTGCTTCTCCACTGAAGGGCTGCCTTTTTCCCCCCTTTTTTTTGTTGCTGGACTTCTTAACCAATGAAATGGCCTCAGTCCGTCTTTCAACATAAGCTTAGCTTATGTGGCGTGTCCTTTGTTCCCCACGCACATGGGAGTTGTGGGAAAGCTAAAGAAAAGCAGAACCTGTTACAATAGCAGGAATCGTTGAAATTGAATTCAGTTTAGTTCTGAGGCTATATTTCATGAAGACTTTTCAGCACAGTTTGCAGATACAGGAACAGTACCTGATGCTTTTTATTTAACCCTGACTGACTTTGCTGTACTTGCTTTGCTGCCTGCTTTGCTCTGTTAAACCACTTCTGAATTAGCGACCTAACTTGGAATAATATTTATGGAAGGCCAGTATACATGTAATGTGAGGATTAGTTGCAATGGTTTTTGTGATAGGGAGCATCTTTTGTACACCTGTGCTGGAAAGGTTTATATCAATTAAAAATGTTTGCTCTTTGAATGTTGTTTTTTTGACAGTGTAAAACTTGCCATTATTACCTACCTGCAGGTGCTAATTCTGCATAGAATTCTGCCCAGGTGATGTTTAATTTGTGAAAAGCCTTGCAAAAGAAAGTATACATGGTTATGATTTGACTTTTTATAATGCTAAAACTTAATATCTCTCAAATGGTAATATTTTGTCTGGATTGTCTCTGCAGGGGTACTTACAGGCCATGCGTTCTCTCAAGAGGCATAATTTTCTGCCATCATTTGTGCATGCTTTTATCTTCTGTCTTTTAAAGCTGGGCTAATTGATTACAGTCTTTTCTTCTGTATTTCATTGTTCTAACTGAACAAATGCTTTGCTTTATCTCAGTGCTATGCCTGGCTGATATTTTTCCTTTTCAGGGCTGGCTGTAGCATCCGATGAATTGTGTTCTAGACAATGTTTTTGTCTCTTCCTAGCAAGAAGAATTAATCTTTTTTTGTTCACAGATCACACTGCCGATGGCAAGATTGACTTGGGGATTTTTTTATTTTTCAAGGGTCAATATATGAAGCGTTGGAATTTCCAGATGTTGTTTGCCATAGGGAAGTGATAAATATAGCAGAGGTGGTGAAGAGCTGGCATGGAGTTATTTGCCTTATTGGTACAAACTTTTGTACAACTTTAGGGTAAATTAATGTTGAACTGATCTTGGTTAAAACTATGCAATTTTTGGCTGGGCTGGTTTTTAACATCAGTAATTCCTTGACCCAGTTTTTTTCAGTTATACAAATCCATGTAATTCCTGTGATCTTCAGAAGAAAAATACCATACATTCTGAGAAGAGTGGGACTTTAAGCTGGTTGTTTACAACTTCTGCAAATGCTTCAGTTAATGATTTAGCTGTTTTAGAAGTTATGTGGTACTGTATCTGGTAAAAAACGGAGCATAATGGTGTTTTTAAGAGTGGATGCTGAAAACTGTAATTTAGTCTGAAATAAGGAAATATTTTAATCTCAGACTCCTGTTTGTATTCCATTTCTGTAAAACTTTTGTTTACTATAGATTAGCTACAGTGCAATCAATAAAGCCATGGAATAGACTATTCGCAATCAAATATTGTGAAATGAGGAATCGTTAGGTGCTATAATACAGACTGTGTATGCTGCATTGTGTATTTAGTAGAGCATAGCGTATGAATGTTTCAACCTATAATTTTACCACTTCCTGGCTGATTTCAGAGGCGTACAGGAAAATAAATCGTGTGACATCTGAAATGGCTGATGAATCCTGTTTCTCTTTCAAACAGAAAGGAGCGTCCGATATCACTGGGCATCTTCCCATTACCTCCAGGAGATGCACTGCTTACGCCTGAAGCCCAGCGAGAAGCGGGGGAGACGCCTGGGTCAGAGCACTGGAAGTTCCACGAGCTGAGCCAGCCGCGGTCCCACACAAGCCTAAAGGTGAGCACTCGGCTTGGCTGCCTCGTGTGTCAGGAGAAACTCCCAGAAATGGCTTATGGACCCTTGGTGGGGAGAAAAAGCAAATTGAAGAGGAGGGAAAACACGAAACTATCTTTGTGTAACCCAAGTATGTTGCGCAAATGAGCTTTGAGGGAATGTATTTACTGGAAGAAATAGAGTTCGGATTGTGTTTTCCGAATGAGTGGCACGGGAGTGGGTTTTTTCTTTCTGAGGACCCTTTCCAAAGGTCATTCACTTGTTCTTTACACTCTGGGTATGTAACTAGGCAGTGTAAACAGGTCCTGCTGGTTTACTATCCTTTTAGAAGGAAAGCTTTGATTACTACACAGGCAGTACTCTTAATACAGCCTCTGCCTACTGTCAGGCGTATAGCGTAGGTATACCACAGAGTTGAGAATGACCTAACTTTCCGAAATTAGCCTGTGATGATGATTTCCCTTACGTGTAGCTTGGCTGTAATTGCTGCAATTGTTCTGTGTTCCAACAGTGAGAGGGTGGCACAGAACAAGCGGCAGAAATGGAAAAAGGGGGGAGTGGCGTTGGTGTGTGATGAATCTGGCAGTCGAGACCAGGGTGCACTGACAACACAGCGGGAGGAGATGTCTGCAGGGTGAAGAGCTCCAGAATGTGTGAAGCCTCCCTGTATCTTTATGTAGATGAGGTTTTTTGGAAGGCTATGAATGTACTGTTATTTCTGAAAAGGAATACAGATGAGGGAGTTTTCCTCCTAAGCATGCTTAATACCTAGCAGGGGAATATTAAACTAATAATAAATAAAAAGCTCTCCAGAAATAATTGGAACCCAGACTTTTTTATTTTCCTAGAGGTCATATGGAGATAATGGAAAGTGTAAGTAATGGTTAATTATAAACATATCAAAGTGACAACAAGAGTTTGGATGTAAAAATTTTCTGTTAACAAACTCTTGGCTAGGACCATCTTTGGATCTTAAATTTGTCCTATTCCCATTGTCCTATGCCAATTAACATCAATAAATTGACAGAGTTTACCAGAGCTGAATGAAATACACCTTGAAGTTATGACTAAGAGTAAGTGGAGATGAGGTATAAAGGGATGTCTCTGATTCCATCTTGTCCTCTCAGAAAATTATATTGGTTACTGTATATTGTCACAATAGGCTTCTTGGTATAGTTCTGAAAATAATGCACTGCTAAAAGAGAATTTACAAAACAGCACGAACTGTAGTTTTTCAAACCTAGTAAGTCAGGGTAAGTTCTTTAGGTCCAAAGGAGCATCTTTGCTTTTTAGCTGTGCATGTGAAGCACTTCTGAAGTGAACCTGTTGAAGTCAACTGGATTTTGAAACTTTATCTAATACTTTCATTTCCTCTAAATACTTTTATCATCAAGTCCAAGACACAAGCAAGATCCTGCTGCTTTCAGGCATCTGTGTTCCATTCATGCATGCACATTTCATTAATGGTCAGTGTTTCCTCTAAAAGTATCACAAAGAGCAAGTGTCGGAGAGAATCCCAGTCTGAAATGACAGGGTGTCCTGTGTAGTGGTGGCACTGCTGGATGTCATTGTAAGACAACATACCGTGATGTACCATTCACTCTCTTCTGCTTATTTCTGCAAGGCGTTGCAGATGAGCTACTGCTTCAGATTTCATTATCTATTTTTTTTCAAACTATTTTTTCCTTTTTCAGGAAAAGTCTTTAAGCATCATTGCCAAAAAAAGTCAAATTTGCTAAGTCAACTCAGCATTGACTTTGACTCTCAAATGCTTAGGCTGTGAGATGTTCTGATTAATTCATTGTCACTTAATGGAATTGCATTTCATTTTCGTTAGCTCTAGAACAAACATTCATGGTAGTTTAATCAGTGTAGTTTCTGAGAGTTAGCTAAAAAAAGAGAATTAAATAAAATCAGAAATGTAAAATAGATGGGATTTTTTGAAATTCCTTTAAGTAAAGGACCGTTCTCTTCACTGTTTTCTCTTGTGCTGTCAAGCTGCTTTTCTTGAGCTCTGTGTGTGGAAGTCAGCAATCAGTCTGTGCTGCATCAGTTAGTGGATGCTTTTGGAATACAAAGAAGTAGAAATGCTTGAACAGAGCCAACAGCTTTGTTGGGGTTTTATTCCCTGTTTGTGTGAACTCTGGATTCCCTTGGTAAGGGGTACCATTTCCTCCCTTCTGTATCTGCTTGCTGAAGGATGAATCATTATCCAGTGGCTGAACTTCATCAGTTCAAAAGGCAGTTGGGTAAATTGTGAAGCTTTTCTTCTTTTGATGGACACAATATGTCATATAACACTAATATGTCAGTTTTGCCTTGTATTGCTATAAGTAAGTGTACATGGTTTATTCCTTCAGAGGTATCTGTTAGTTGACTGTGTTTCTGAATAATTTTGTCAGAATATGAAATATTAATAACTAGTTATTTTGGAATTTGCTAGAAAAGGATGAAAACTGACAGTAATTGATAGGGAGGTCTGGAAAGTGCTGAAGTTTTGTTAAAGGCTTACAAATTCCACATGGGGATGTAACTATGGGATGCAAGCTTTTCGTTTATACTGATACACACAAATGTGTGCTTTCCTCCCTGACCCCACAAATGAAAATCTTATTCTGCCAGGAAGTTCTGAAAGAAAAAAACCTTAGAAATTACAGTTCTTGGTAATCTTATAGTAAGTAAAAACTAAGTATGTGTCTGTATGCAGGTCTTTGTTTTCTTTTTTTTAATGACCTTAAAATTCAGTTTCAGTTCCTTCTCAAAAAGGAATGCTAACCGTACAGTGAACTGACGCTTCACAAAATCTAAACTTGCTTCATTCTTGTCAAGTTTTGGTTTCCTGAGCTAACAGATTGTCTTCTTTAAATGTGTGCCTGATGCAGCCCTGTCTGAGCAATGATCTTAACCTTGACTCCAGCAGCTGGATTCATATCCACAGTTCTGGTTCCTCATGCAGTGTCACTGTTTGGTAAACTGTTGCTAGACATGAACTTCATTTACTGATGCTTCATAGTTGATCTGAAATGTAACTGGACAGGCAGTCACTGCAGTTCAGTGTCTCGTTCCCAATGTCTTCCAGTTAAGACTAGAAAGTGTGTAAAAACAGTCCAAGTTGCTTGCAAATAATACGGTTTTATACCAGTTTAATCCATGTTCTGCATCAGTGCTTCAATGTTTGCTTTTTAAGAAATTGTGTGTATTTAGAACAATTAAAAATTTAGAATAGCTTTGGGAAGACTCAGCAATTCATTGTGCAGCTGGAAGAATTATTAACATGAGAATGCTGCCTGTTGTCTTGAAGTCTGAACAGAAAACCATCCTAAGGTTGTGACTGTACTTGATCAACTGAGATCAAACATTAGTATTAAAAATAAGAGGATATTTATGTAGCTATAACCTCCTTAGCAGAAGTGAAACCATAGCTATAGTCTAAAGGTGAATTTGACAGTACTGGCTTAAAGTATTCTTTCCATGTCTGCTTATTTGCATCTTCCTCAGTAAAATACGGTAATTTTGGTGTTTGTTCTTCAGTTTATGTGCCTGACTCTTCTAATAAAACTTCAATTTGTCTTCTTTTTTTTAACGGTAATGTCCCATTTTAGGATGAGCTCTCTGATGTTAGCCAAGCAGGTTCTAAGTCTACTACTCCAGCATCCACAGCTGCTTCAGATGTACCTGTACTGCCTGCTGAAACTCCTCAAAAAGAAGATGTTGAAGGACTTGCTAAGGGCACAGATATGCCAAATGAGAAGCTGGACGCAGGCAAGAATATTGAAGTACAGGTAGCTCAAGAGACAAGAAATGTGTCTACCGGTGAGCTGCCTTAACTTTATTTAGTATATGCTTTCTCATATTTTATCTGTTATGACATTAATTGTTGTGCCACAAGTGAGAGATGTCTTTTTTTACTAAATATTTTTAGGAATACAGAATATTGGTAAGAGGTACAAGTCTGCTATTTATAAGTGGCTTTAGTCCTTATTTTTGTAGAATCGTGATTATTTCTGACTTTTTTTGTAAACAATAGAAGTGGCTCTCGTCTAGACAGTCATGAGATGAGATAGACGTCTACTTGGAAAAGTAGAAGTGATGAAGAATAATTACTGTTGGATAACTTCAGTTAAATTCAGGAGAGACCTACTTAGAAATTCCGGTGTCTGCACTAGAGTATCAAAATCCATAGGGTGTCTCATTTTATTGCCTTGATAAGTCTTTGAGCAGAAGTCGGCTAAGTTGGTGACTGATTAATAACAGCTACATGTAGGCAGTGTCTCAGTGATTTTGTTTTATGGAGATGTGCCACTTGCTTTTCCTTAGGTGGAAATGAAAACGAAGAAAAATCTGAAGTTCAGGCAATCATTGAGTCAACTCCAGAGTTGGATATGGATAAAGATCTCAGTGGGTATAAGGGTTCCAGGTAAGTTGTGTGTTGTGATTTGAGTGGGAAGACCAATTTTGGAAAGTTCCAGACTTCAGTTTTGACCTCACGACTTGTGTAGAAATTTTACCAGACTGAGATCGTGCATTATACAACAAACCTACTACTACTGTGACCTTACATCCTCAAAATCCTCAGTACTTAAATGCAACAGCTGTTCTTTGTTCTGTTGCTACAACTGATGAATGTTCAGGGTACTTTATATTACAACTGACTTAAAAATGCTTAAATATTCTTCCCATATTTCAGGCGAAGGGTCTATACCAAGAGGCCTTTTCTCCCTAGATCTGGGTTTCAAGGTACTGGCATTTTCCAAGCTGGGCCCTTGGGTTTCCACCTATATCTCTAAAATTTGGACTTAGGACTGACTTTGCAAGTGTTCCTGCATTCATTTATCGGATTCAGGTGGTAGAATTCCTGGTGTTGGCAGAATGCTTTTGCCTGAATCTGGTTCCTTGTGGGCTTTTTCTTGTGAAGGATAACATTTCTTTGAAAAGCTCTAAAGCCCTGTAAAAGATCAGTGCTGTGTTAGTAGCAGGGGTGGAGGGCTGATATTTTAAGCCAGCCCTGAACAACTTAGGGTCTTCAAATGTGTTCTGTGTCTGTTTCATTCATGTGATGAGATGGAAAAAATGACCTTGTATAGTGAATGTTAATGGCATACAGTCTGTGTGTGAAGCTCCTTTTCTGGCCAGAGGAATATTTTGATCTCTGACTTTCTGGTTCTCTTGCGTTCTTGTTATATTAAATGACTTCCAGTTTGGCTGAGCTGTCTGTTCTTCAGGCATTTGGGCTGACTTAAGTCCTGACGGGGCTGAATTTCTATATGCCAAAACTTGATATGCTTTAATTTATTAATCCTCACCAGCTCAATATCAGCAGCTACCAGCTTGGGATATCGATGCCAGAGTAGTTTTTGAAAGTAGAATCTAGGACTCTAAGCCAACTGAAAACTTCTGAGAATTTTACTTTTGGGACTTTTTTGGGTAATAAATGAACTGCTGGTAAAAACACAGAAAACTTTTATCATTGTAAGAATGTTTTCTCTTTGCCTTTTTGTGTCTTGTTTTAATTCTTTTGAATAGCACTCCTACCAAAGGCATAGAGAACAAAGCATTTGACCGTAATACAGAGTCACTCTTTGAAGAGCTGTCATCTGCTGGTTCTGGCCTAATTGGAGATGTGGATGAAGGTGCCGATTTACTGGGTAAGAAAGTTTAAAGACACCATTTACAAGAATTTTCCTTGTTAGTGGAGTGCTTAATTATCCTTCCTGGATTTGTTGTTGGGATTCATTTGCATTAATTTGTTTTGAGTATCATCCTAAGGTACTCATTGGAATGCGAAAACAGGAGAAAGTGTTTGTTGTCTCTTTCAGTATGATATCAGCTTTAATCTTTTGGGACATTTCTTACACTATTATCTATTTCACTTTTCCGTTTATGTTCTCTGACACAGGAGTTTTTATCTTGAACTAGTTTCAGGTAGTTTAATTCAGATTGGGCACAGTCCGTAATGGCCTGGCTTTATCACCTCTCTGTGGAATTCAACTTGTAAGAGAGAATTACAGCAGAATGCAGTGGTGGTAATTTGAGAATCAAACCACTAATTGAAAGGGGAGAGGGAACCCACGTGTCTTGTCCCCTAAGCAGCTTGCTGCTACTTGTGTGCTGACTGATCAAAATGTAGGTTTTGAGAATGAGTTGATCAGGAGCAAAAAGGTCGTTAAAGGAAGGATCTTTCTATAAACAACATAAAATATTTTTCTCCATATCAGTGTTCAGGCCTCAGTTTGAAATCATGAAAGCTGTTACAATGGAATGTATAAAATGTAGATGTAACTCTCGTGTATGTTTTAGAAATGTGTTGTATATAGAAAACCAGCAGTTTGCTTCTGTTGTGCAACCCTGCAGAAATACAGCTTGTTAGTAGTGGTATTTAAAACTGTTGTGTGCGCAGTCTGGATTTGTGGTTGTTCAGTGTTCCACCAGATACTTATTTTACATCAAGTGGGTGACGTTTCTGCAAAGTATTACTCCCTGGGAGTAATGGGCCGATCTCCAGTCTGAGAGATGGGTTTTTGTTGTTGTCACTCCCCATGGCTTTGAATTCTGAGCAGTGAGGACTGCCCAATCCTTGCTGGCACATACTCCTCCAAAACTGTCAGACCCTGTTGTCACGGGGACAACTAATGACACATTCTGCATGCAGAAGTATAGATACTGAAGAATTATTAATGTATGGCAACTTTCATCCCTTAGCTAAGTGATAAATAGTTTAAAGAAATCAAATTGCTATCAGGACTTCCTGATAATAGATGCTTTGTTTTCCATGGGCAAAAATAATACACTTTTTATTATAACATATCAAAAGTTTGTCACTGACTTCATCAGCATCTTCCATAAAACTATTGCTAGAGACACTGGTGTGTGCAAAAAGAACACATTGTTATAACTGCATTTATTATGCAGAATGTGTTGGTCTAAAAGTTTTGCTATATATTCCTCATTTGCGCACAACCATAGTCCAAATTACTCTGTGTTACTTAAAAGCCAGATCTGCATCTAAGATAGTGTGTTTTAAGCATTTGGATCTGTTCTAAGTGAGCATTAAGTTTGAGTTTGGAGTTCTGTAAAAGTAGTTAATTGGGATTCTCTAATCTGTTTTCTCTTGGGCTGCATACCCAGGGGAATATTCTGGTGTGTATGCTTCTTTTTTTAAAAAAATCTTTGAAATCTGTTGCTTTTACAGTTAGGCGTTCTTGGCTGCTGCTCTCATAAAGTACATTCTCTGCATTTTTCCCCTGCTTGGTAACATTTTTTTTTTTTTGCCTTTGCACCCTTGGCTTTCTAGTTTTTGTTCTTGCGTTATAAAGGATCCTGAAACCTGTTGGAAGTGATCCTAGGTACTTTTATTTGAGAATACCGAAAAAAAATCAAGAAGCAATAGCCACTTGAATAAAAGCTCTGTATGACTGGAAGGTAGAAGATTTCTTGAGATATAATAACAGCTGATCTAAGTTCTTTCACTATTAAATGTCATTTACTTGTAATACAAAACCCTGAGAGAGAAATTCCAAAAGATGGAACTTCAACTTGCATGTCTATTTTTTTATACCTTTTTTATTGCTATTCAAATATCTTTTAAGTCTTCGGTTACTGAAGTTGCTTAGAAGATTGCATTCATAGAGGACTTTAAAAGGGCTCTACCATGAAGATACCTTTTTCATTTGTTGTGTTAATCTTGAATTGGCATAATTTCTGCCATTATCAGTGTGATCTTTATTTTGCAGGATGTCAAATAATTATTTTCTGCTCGAAGGTTTATATCTTTAAAGTCTTGCAAAAACTGTATTATTTTAGGCATGCAGATAATAGGGTGAGAAATGACTTCCAGAATTTTAAATAGTGTTGAAGTAGTTACATGAAGAGTTAAGTTCACTTTTTTCCACACTGGCACATTAGTTTGAGACTTTCACTGAATGGCTTAGCATTTCGTCCAAGTACTGTGCATCTAAATTATTTCACAGAAAACAAGATAGATTTTAAGCTACTGATTTTTATAAGAGGTCTAATGAATAGAAATGGTTGTGACAAACTTAACTTTTTTAACATCTGTCTTTCATATAAATCCTGCTTCTAATCACATCACATTCCATGTCAAATTTTTGGTGATGGCTTTGTTTTAATTCACTCTTACTTCATAAGTCTAAATATTTTATTGCTCTTCACTCATACTACACCTTACATGAAATGTCTCTTGTTCTTGTTTTTGCTCTACATGGAATGCATGGCCTTTAAAGACCATAATTTCTTTGGTAAGGTATCATTTGCTCTGGGGAGATCTGCAGGGCCTTTGCAATCTGAGCTTTGAAATTCAGCATGTCTTGTGTCTATAACCGATAACTTTTAACTTGGTATAAAAGGCAGTCCAGCATTTTAAACTTAACTTTTTGTGGACTAATACTTCCCCAGTAATTAACTCTATCCCGGCTAAAACCAGCACAGCCGTGTTTGGTTTTTGACTTAGTGGTGGTATTGTAACCTCTCCAAAATGTGTAGAATAAGTGGAGGTAGCAGTAGCCTGTAGTGAACCAGGGTTGCCTTTAGGCTTTAGTTAAAGGCAAGTCGGGAAAAAAGTGGAGGGGAGAGCTAATTGTAGAAGGTAGATTCTGAAACTTCAGATAGCTCACAGTTTTTTCTGACAAGCTTGTAATGCTTGAAATTCAGCTGTTTTTAGACAATGGCAAAGCGTAGGTTTTGTGAAAACAACCATTTCATATGCTAATTTCATGTGTTTTTTCCTTTGGAAAGGAATGGGTCGTGAGGTTGAAAACCTTATTTTGGAAAACACGCAGCTGTTAGAGACAAAGTAAGTGTGAATTTGTATGTAAAAAAATAAATGCCTACCCTCCTCCATTATTTTGTTATATCTTCATACACAGAAGGTTGAAATTATACAAATATGCTTTCAGTTTTAAAAGCAGTGGTGGTGTATTTTGAATTTGTAGGTATATTTGGCTAAAAATATAGCTTAGTTGGTATTCTAGAAATTAAGGATCTAAGAAGCAAAGCTGCTTTTATCCTTGTAAGGCTACAAGAAATGCAGAGCTGTGTCCTAATGAGATCAACTCCCTGCCTTTTCTGTTAGAAATAAAGCTGTAACTGCAGAAGCTGATCCATTGGAGCACTGGTGAGGAATGCAAACTGTTCTGATTTATCAGTACTCTTTTCTCATACAGAGCTGTGAATGTATTTGAGCATTTGAGGTTTGGAGGGAGAGGGTTTGACCTGCTTTAGAAAGCTGTATCGTTTTACAGCAGCTCTATGTAAGAATAGGTCTTCAAGTTCAAGAGTAAAATCAGGCTAAAGCTAAACCGTAAGACCACAGTCATCCTTGTAAATGACGTATTTTAAATTTTTGTGTAGAAATGCACTGAATGTAGTCAAGAATGACTTGATAGCAAAGGTGGATGAATTGACCTGTGAGAAGGATGTACTACAAGGTGAATTAGAGGCTGTTAAACAAGCAAAACAAAAGCTTGAAGAGAAGAATAAGGAACTGGAAGAAGAGCTGAGAAAGTAAGTTTGCTTCCATGGTTGCGAAAAAAACTAAAAACCTCACTGTGGCATCTAATGCAGCTATTCTTTGTTTTGTGTTTAGAGCTCGTGCAGAAGCAGAGGAAGCAAGACAGAAAGCTAAAGAGGATGATGATGTAGGTGTATGTGTGTATGTGTATTTTTGTGTGTGTAATTCACAGTGGGACTTTGGAAGTTCACGTGTGTTTAGTGAGTGCTACTCAACTTTTCTGCTCAATAAGTAGTGGTAAACTTTCTCCATGTGTAGTAAAAATAGATCTAAAGAGCACAAGTAAACTAATTACTGACCATGTCTAGTTTTTCTTTCCTCTCTGCCCATTATTGTGTGTCGCATTCTTTTTGGAGAACTTGGGGTTTTTATTTGGATTATGCTACATGCAAAGGATGGGAGGAGAGGAAGGTAGAATTGAGTTAGTTTTACAAAGCCTCAAATTATTTGGAATCTGGAATTGTGCCCTAAACTGACTCTTGTCGGAAGGCAGAGGCTGACTCTGCAAGGCCCTACTGTGCTCTTTTGTTAGTCCTATGTTTGCTTTTTTGTGTGTTCAGAGTGATGTCCCCACTGCTCAGCGGAAGCGTTTTACGCGTGTTGAAATGGCCCGTGTTCTGATGGAAAGAAATCAGTATAAAGAGAGGTTGATGGAGCTCCAGGAAGCTGTCCGATGGACTGAGATGATAAGGTAAAAGACTCGTAAAATCTTTCATAGAGCTCCTTGGATTTTGCAAGCTTTTTATTTGTAGTTGCAGAGTGATCTGGCCAGTAGGTTACATTATGAGGCCTTTCTTGCCCTTCTGCTTGTTTCCCTACAATACGCCCATGAATAACTTTGTTTTTAAGTTATGGGCATGTAACTTACCTTTTCAAAATGGATTCTTGGTGAGAACTCAGTGAAGATGTTACTTCATGTGATGTGATATAAGCATCCCCTGAAGAAACGTGTGTATTTTGAAACGGTTACACACAGTCATTTTTCCTGCCCACCAAATTAATGTTATTTACAATTACCAAATTTTGTATGTGTGCACATACCTTAAAGCAGTGGGCCCAGGTGTCAACAGAGATGTCAAAACAGGAATACCCTACAGTCTTCAGATGGAGACTAATCCATGGGTAAGGACTTGGGTTGATCAGGAGAAAACACAAATTTAAAGCTGTGAAGAGTCTGTCAAATATAAGTAATAGAGATGGTGATCTGGTTTAATTTACATTCTGAATACTGAGTTGTGTGGAAGGTATAATTTTAAAAACAAAAGTCTTTGCCTCAGATGTCAGCCCAGCTCGTTTCTGTCCCATCTCCCCGGCTGTGTCCATGTCCAGAGGTAACAGTGTCATTTGGTGCCGTCTGCTGGTCAGGTATAACAACGGCAGCTGAGTTCTTCTGTTGTCCTCAGTAGCTGTGAGCCATTTCGACTCCCAAGTCATGAGAAGAAAAACACACATTTCCAAGCAGCCGTGCCTTGCTTTTCTATAGCTATTGTCTCCTGTAGAAATCCTCTCCTATCTCTGTTAATACATCTATGGCTTCAAGAATAATCGCTTTATTGTTTGTTTATTGATGTGCTGAAGAGCTTTTAAATTTAAAAACCAACGGTTAGAATATCTTAAAAATGGAAGCAGAAGAATTTAAAATTATTTGCGGCTTTCCTCTAGCTGCTTTCATTGCAAAGTGTTACACAGATTTGTCTCTTCTCTCTGAAAAGCACTTGCCAGTTGTGTTGGTGATGCAAATAAATGTGGATGATGTAACTTCAGTTCATCTAGTGAGAATTTCAGTATTGTACTCTGATCTGAAAAGCAGTGGCAGTGTGAAGAAACAGGCTTTGATACTTTTGATATACTATTCTGGTTTTTGTAATAGAAGTTAAGCACTGTTCCATTCTATTCCTTTTTTTAATTAATGCTTACTCAGTAAACTTGGAACTCATTTCTTGTAGAGCATCAAGAGAAAATCCAGCCATGCAAGAAAAGAAGAGATCAAGCATTTGGCAGTTGTAAGTATTGAAACACAACTTGCTGGCAAAAATAAATAAAAGACCCTGACCAATTAGCTGGCGTATTTTTGTATGTTAGCTAATTATCTTTTGGCAGATGAAGATGTCTAAACTGTTCTCCTCTTGTTACCTAGTTTGCCAGCTCGGTAAGACTGTTCTTGAAGACAAAATGTATCGTAAGCTGCATCACGTAGTGAATGGCTGTGCACTTTGTGAAGTTAAATGCCAAAGTGCTCTAATTTTTTTAGCTGAATTTGCACCAGGACTCCTGTTCTGAACATTTTTCTGGATTCTTTTTAATGATGAGAAATAGAAATGTGAATAGCTTGTGTGGATTGCATTTATTTCAGCTTCCTTTTCCTCTGTGAAGTACGGCTTACTGATTGTCAGATTTTCCTTTCTAACTTCAAGCTCTTTAAATCTAAAACAGTGTTACTCACAGCAAGATATTTGTCAAATAATCCTTTTGATCTTATGGTTTGCTGATAACTGTTCTGTCCTTTAGCCTAGAAAATGGTGGGTTTTTTCAAGTGCTCTGTGCATGAACTAATATGCTTCATAAAGCTCTCTTCCAGGTGTGATGTTCACATCCTAATTTTGTTGGCTTCCTGTAGAGGATCATTCAGATGAAGATCCCATTGAATTTGATAAACAAATGGGATAATAACTCTTTAAGAATTTTTCTTACTGGCATGAGTTTCTGTGTTTGAGAGTGTTGCGGAGTGTGTGGTGGCTGCTGCTATATTGACTCCAGTTTTTTAGTCTAACTGGCTTGAGCAGGCTAACAGATACAGTGTTTGCCTGCATAGTCAAATTTGGATCTATCTTACAAAACTTAACTCTCTTTTTTTTTTTCTCCCTTTTTCTAGTTTTAGCAGGCTCTTCAGTTCATCTAGCAATACAGCTAAGAAACCAGAACCTCCTGTCAATGTTAAATATAATGCTCCAACCTCGCATATTACTCCATCAGTCAAGAAAAGAAGCAGCACCTTATCGCAACTACCGAGTGACAAATCTAAAGCCTTTGAATTCCTCAGTGAAGAGTAAGGCATTTTGTTTTTATAATACTAGATATGCTCTATCAAGTATTAACTCTGTTAATCCTCTGAGATACACTTCACACGGCAGCATGCTATTTTAATGTTCTCCTGAACTGAATGTTGATTCATAAGAAATCAACATAGTAGAGACTGAAAAGCGCAGCAGTGGATGAGTGCTCTGGGAACCTGGCAGTTCTATTCTGATAGATATCACTGCCTTTCATAAACATGCATTTATGCACAGGAGACAGTGTTTGGTATGTTTTTGTATGCAAACCTTGTAGCTAAGCAATAACTGTACAGATACTTTCACTTTAAGTTCGATGGAAAAACAGAACAGCATGAGTCAGTCTAACAAGTATCTGTATTTTTTTTTCCTCCTGCTTATTTTTGGCAGTATATACTTTTGGCTTACAACTTTTAAAACTTGTAGTAGGTGTACATAACCCAAGTTAATTTTCTTCAAGGAGACTGACAATGGTCTTTCTGGTTTTGCCGATCTTTCACAGGTCCCTTAGAAAAAGCCCACAGGAAACCTGGTGTTCTGTAGAGGATACGTGAAAAACTAGCAATCTCTTTAGTAACCCAATGCTTCTACAGAGATCTTGTCTATTGAGTTTAATAGGAACTCCCATCACTCAAAGAATTCTAAAGAGTATAAATAACAGGTTCTTTCATAACGATTCTTCCCTAGAACTGAAGCCAGTTTAGCCTCACGCAGGGAGCAGAAGAGAGAGCAGTATCGCCAAGTGAAAGCACATGTTCAGAAAGAGGATGGTAGAGTGCAAGCATTTGGCTGGAGTCTACCTCAAAAGTACAAACAGGTATTATGCTTAAGTTTTCAAATGTAGTGGTAACAACTTCATGCTTTGTGAAATTTGAATAAAGTATAATTTCACAGCTTGTGTTTGAGTGATTCCAGCATTTTTTTTTTTAACTTTTGCAGTTAAAAGAATATTTCCAAGGAAAAAGACAATGCAGAACTCTTACTTGTGTTTAACAAAGTCTGATCAACTGATTCCAAAGACTGTAAATCTCTTTCAAAGGAGCAAGCTTTCCTGTTTGTGTTTTTGTTTTTGTTTTTCACTTAGGTGGCAAATGGTGGCCAGGGTGAAAATAAGATGAAGAACTTGCCTGTACCTGTTTACCTGAGACCTTTAGATGAGAAGGATACCTCTATGAAGGTAGGATATTTACAGTGATGATAGAGACTTGGACAAACTATAGCTTGAATATTTTTGTTTTAGACTCTATTTTCTTTTTGAAATAGTTTTTTTAATGCCTAGACAAACCAGAATTTAAGCTTCAGTAGAAATGTACATTACTTTTATCTTAATGAATTCCTTAAAATGGACTGCAGGTGTAGTTTTGATACTACTTAGCATATTTAACAATAAGTGTGTATCTCTTAGTTTAACACTTAAGTGAAGTATTTCTTTTTCTTCCAAGCTGTGGTGTGCTGTAGGGGTAAACCTATCGGGAGGGAAAACACGAGACGGCGGGTCTGTGGTTGGTGCCAGTGTATTCTACAATGACGTGACTGGTATGGATGCGGATGGCAACAAGCAGCAAACAGGATCTCAAAGCAGCTTAGATAGACTAGACCAAGAGCTCAAGGTAAGGTAATATTTTATAATTAGATTTATTGGTAACGAATAGATTTTTCTTGGGTGGTCATCAGCCCAAGATATTTGGGTTATTGAATCCAACTACAAAAATAATGTGATTCTTTCTTGTGTGCGAGGTTTTTGACAAATCTGAGGTGCAAATCAATTTTACATCAAAATGATGCACTGCCTGCTTCAAAAAACATCTGTGACAGAATTGTCATGTTCTGAGTGCTATTTAAAAAAGTTTTTGTAGGTGTGTGTGCTATTATTTAAATGTGTTGGTATTCATGTTTTCATGAAGCAGTGAATGGAATTCAGATTAAGGGCATGAAAACAAGCTTAGTTTTGAAGTGCTTTGAGACTTGATATTAATTTGTGGCAATACAGAGTATGGTAGCTAGCACATAAATAGTGGTATTATGTAGCTTTATACTTGTCTAGCTGTACAATTGTGCAGTATAATTTTCTATAGTTTTTTACACAAGTAGGAAATCTGAGGGGGTTTTTTTGTATTCCAAATACATAAAGAACGAGTAACTACATGTAATTTTACAATGGCATTAAATATATTTAACTTAACTACAGCAAATACAAATAAATATGTGATAATGTAAGAACATACAAGATCAAAGGTAATAGTTCTATTCTTGTACCCCTTCCTGTTGTTCACTTCTCTTCTGCCTTTGTTCTCCTTCAGGACCAGCAGAAGGAGCTGAAACATCAGGAAGAATTATCCAGTCTAGTCTGGATTTGTACTAGCACACATTCTGCTACAAAAGTTATCATTATTGATGCTAATCAACCAGGAAATATTCTGGACAGTTTCATTGTTTGCAATTCTCATGTGCTTTGTATTGCTAGCGTACCAGGTAACGACTTGTGATGTTCTAGCTCCTTTTTTTTTTTTTTAAACTGTATCTTATTCAGATTTTTCTTACGCTAGGAAAACCCAAAGGTTTGTTAATTAGCATGAAAACATTACTGTAACACAGCAATGAAGAGTGTTTAGTTGTAAGGAAATCTATCAGATTTCTACTCTACTGTTCCACTCTTCAGTTGGTTCTTTACTTAAATTAACTCGGAAAAAGATGTCGGTAAACAAGACTAAGTATTTTGTATGCTGTGTTATAAATTGTGCTATAGTGTCAGCGTTTTATGAACTGTGAACATCACAAAAGAAAAATATGTTGGCTTTTTTGACCTCTTCAGCTTCTTGAAGATAAGTAGCAAGTCTTGGAGCTTCCTGTAGAGGGAATCCTTGTTACATTGAGAGTTTATATGGATAGTGCACTCAGGGAAGTTTAACAGGAGGATGTTGTGATACTGGAGAAGAACTAATTTTGCTTTTGGATTTCTTGTTTCTTGGCTTACAGTTACAGAAGTCTGTAGCAATAGTTCCAGTGAAGTTGTTTTGTTTAATAAGCTCAGAAGAAATCTTGTTCCAGTGAAGTCTGAGGTTTTGCTCCATTGGAACTATGTATAACTTGTGAAATCAAAACAGCATAAAATATAGTAAAATAAGATAAAAATTTCAGGATACCAAGAACAATATTTTAAGTCTTAAAAGTATTTGAGAGGGTTGTACAAGAGCGAAACAGCTTTTCTTCCAGAACAAATGATATATTGCAGTTATATTTTTCATAAAGATGTAGATAGGTATCCCTGCCTATGTGCACTGTTATGAAATGTTATTTCATAAGCTTGTAGGCAGGTATCCACATGTTAAATCTCAGTTGCTGGAGAGTTCATTCAGTTGGAAAGCATAGCTTGTTGTTAGAAAAGTGATTCACCTTTATCTCCACAAGAAACGTGAGTTTAATCTCTTTCAGGAGCAAGGGAAACAGACTATCCTGCGGGAGAAGAAGGGTCTCAAGAAGCAGATCCCAGTCAAGTGGACAAGTCGTCTCTGTGTGGAAGTATGACAAGCAACAGCTCTGCAGAAACTGATAGCTTGCTAGGAGGAATAACAGTGGTTGGCTGTACTGCGGAGGGTGTCACAGGAGCACCTGTACCTCATGATGCAAACGGTAGCTCACCAATGACAGATAAGTCAGGTATGAAAATAACCATAGTCAGGTATGAAAATCTTACAGGTGTGCCAGGGATGGCCACATACCATTAGGTATAATTGAAAAGTGATTGGTGTAAGTGTTTAATGTAATAGCTTGTCTGCAAGTGGTGATAACACAAAATGAGTACTCCGTGGGAAATGGCTTATGAGTCTGATATACTTGCACTGTGTAATTGTAGCTGAAAAATTTGTGGAGGTGATATTAAATGGGTATAGACAATTGCTGCTTTCAAATACTTTTGAGAGAACTCTGTATTCTGCAAGAGAGCTTTTAAGTTGCTCAGTATTTGAAATGTGGATCTTGCCAACAAATGACTAGAAAGAATGCGGATATATGCCTTAAATCTTATAAAGTCTTAATATTAAAGTGAAGCTGCTTACTTTAATAGTTATTCTTAATATTTTCTGTCGTATGTCCTTTGGAGCTGTATGGTGATATGATTCTTAATGGGTATCTGGGTGTTGGACTTGTTCACTAATATTCTGGTTAATCACTTAAAGGACAGTCTGTGCCATCAGTCACAGATACTTGAAGTGCATTTGGCACTTGTTGATACAGTGCAACCTACTTAAGTTTGGGTGTTTCTAATCTGATTTTTCTTTAGGTGAAATACAAAATCTGGATTGTGACCGTGTGGTTATTTCGGCTATTCACCTAAGTTTTAACTAGCAAGTTCTGGCTGTTTTAAATAACAAAGAATTCTCGTACAGTTCTTAAAATTTTTTCAAATTTTTTGTTCTATAGATACTGCAACTGAAAGTAATTCAGTAGATGAGAGCATTCCCACAGCAGAGGAGGCAACAGAAGCAACAGAAGTCAATGCAGGCACAGGAGAAGACACAGCTGATATTGCACAAACTGGAGTCTACACAGAGCATGTCTTCACAGATCCTCTGGGAGTGCAGAATACAACGGAGGCGTCTCCAGTGTACCAGCCTAGGTACATAGTCTCAGTCCTCATACCTCTTAAAATGTATTTAAAAAGAAAAGTATTATGTTTGTAGGAGCACAACCCGAGGATGAAATGGCTACTTTTTTCCTTGTTAAGTGTATTGAGGTTTATAGAAGTAGTCATGGTAAGAGACACTACACTTCCCTTGGGTGAGAGGGCTCTCTGTGTATGAAGAGCCTGTCTGTGAAGTCGTATCCCTTGAGTACAGACACCTCCAGAATGGAGTAGTGAGCGTTTACCAGTCTTCTTTCATACAACGTGAATGGCACTGATCTAGAGATGCCTGTTTAAATTCCTTGTTTTGATGTCAAAATAAGTCAGAATTACACTCCCTTTTTGTCCAATCAACTGATGGTTCAACTTTTCTCAAGAATAGTCAATATGTGAGTAGTTACAGAGGTGGAGAAAAAGCTTGAAAGTAATGGGTATTTAAAATCTTCACTCTCCACATGCAGGCACAAAAGTATCATACAGCTTTTTATAAGTGTTTCTCCTCACATGTCCCTCTGATGCTGCAACTCTCTTATGCCATTCCCCAGAGATTTCCTTGTATAAGTAAATGTCTACTTGAAGAAATTGTTATTGAGGTTTTCATCTGTTAAATTGTATTTTCATGCACACTTATTTTAAAATAATACCTTACATACTTTAAAAGCCAGTATAGAAACTAGCAGCAATGAAGGTAAAAACCTGGGTTATGAGTAATCTATGCACTTTATTCAATGTATTTTAACTCGGGTTTGTTGGGTTTTTTTTAGTACTGAGTCAGAGTTATATAAAGACATAGCAGTTTTGCCAAATGAGCAAGATCTAGTGAGAGAAGAAGCACAGAAAATGAGTAGCCTTTTACCGACAATGTGGCTTGGAGCACAGAATGGATGGTAAGAAAATACTAATCTTGTTAAATCTATTTGGAAAAGCTATTTTAAACTTGCTTCTTGTGCCTACAGGCTGCTGACTGTCTCGAGTCAAGATTCAGTGCAAGAAGCCCTCAAGAGAGCCTGAACTTGTGCACTTTGCTACATTTAGGCGTTACAGAATTAAAGTATTGTAGGTGATTAGCAAGCTCTTTCTGGCAAATAACATTTTTTATCTGTGGCAAAGTTGTTTGGGTTTTTTTTGTAGTGAAAGAAATCGGTATGGTCTGACAATTCCATAACTTTCAGTATTTTATTATGCTAGAAAAATGTATTGCCCTTTTTACTGCAGATGTATCTGCAAAGGAGTTGGTTATGTTTTAGGAGACTGAAAACCAATTCTGCCTCCTCATGTGGTTTGTTCTTAGTCTGTACGTGGTTTTCAGTGAAAGATGAAAACCTATTTTCCCTTCAATTGTGGATTTCAGTTATAGGGGGTTTGCCTGTTTTTTCCTGTCTGGTAGACTTGTTTTAGTGCTTTTAATCCCTCCTGATTTGTCTTTGCAGCCTGTATGTTCATTCGTCTGTGGCGCAGTGGAGGAAATGTGTTCATGCCATTAAACTTAAAGATTCTATTCTCAGTATTGTGTAAGTCCTGAAAGAATGTCATGTGAATCGTGATGACTTTTTGTTAAAATACTTGCAAAGTAGTTTTGTATTTCCTCCTCAGATATTGGGAATTTCAGTTGCCATAAATGCATGCATATTCCTTGAGGGGCAGTGGAAATCCTTTGGGAATTAAGGAAAATAAAAGGAATCTTTTGATAGTGTATCAGTAGTAGCTGTTAAAGATACTATAGCTCAAATCATGAGCTGTAGCAGCGTACTTGGTACTCTTGGAAGTTGTATACTCAAAACAGTTACAGGTTGTTATCCATGATGTTTTCTTCAGGCATTGCAGCTAGATATATTTAAGCTTTCTGAACTGGATTTTGATGCCTTGTTACTGTCCCTTCTCTTGAGCTATATGGTAGAAATCGGAACTCTAGAGCTAATGCTAATATAAAATGTTTATACCTTGCTTTAAACTTGCAGTTTGAGAAATGCGGTCTAACAGTTTACATTGTTGTCCCTCCTTTTTTTCCCAGACATGTAAAAGGAATAGTATTAGTTGCACTAGCTGATGGAACACTAGCAATATTTCACCGAGGAGTTGGTAAGTGTTCTATCAGATCTTTGTGAATTTGTAACAGTATTTAAGAAAGAAATGTGCCATTTATAAATTGTGTTTTGAAAGCGTATTCCCCAATGGTGTTTTTACAGGTTGTCTTGAGAAATCTTTCTAGTATTTCATTTTTACACTGTCCTGGGGCATTCCTGGGCTTTTTACTTATTCTGAGAAGGAGGGGAGTCGGATCTGTCTGAGCAAAATGGCAAAAAGCCAGTTGATGAAGTTGGCTTTGATCATCATCTCTTGCCTTTTTCATCATG
This sequence comes from Mesitornis unicolor, assembly GCF_000695765.1. Taxonomy (NCBI): domain Eukaryota; kingdom Metazoa; phylum Chordata; class Aves; order Mesitornithiformes; family Mesitornithidae; genus Mesitornis; species Mesitornis unicolor. The sequence continues at coordinate 74,398 of NW_010185570.1, read as the reverse complement.
CTCTGTAGTCACAGCTTCTATTTTTTTATTAGTGTTAATAATTGTCTGTGGCCAAATCCTTCAATGTGAATTTTGTAAGCATCCCTTCAGAATTTCTGTCCGAACCACTCTTGGACAGGCTTCATTCTCCAACCTCCAGAATTAAGGACCTAAATGGGAAGGTCTTACTATGAGTAACTGGAACTTATCTGTTGTCTTGTTTCCACAAACTTCCTATTAATTTGTTCTTTTCCTTCTGGAGTTTAAATCCCTGTGCTCAGCATTTAGAAGAATTAAAGAGGTTGCACAGCACTAATGCAAGTACTGGGAAAGATGCATCTAGGATAAAGCTGTTTTATTTTTAGTGTAGTGGTTTTTTGTTTGCTTATCTCAAATGCTAGTGGCTTACAGTCCTTAAGGATCTCAAGTAAATGACAGTGGTGATCTGTGTCTTAGCTCAGTCTATAGAAGAATTTTACTTGGTGTCGAATGGCCCAATTTAGTATGCTTTTAGTAGATTTCAGGTGCCTTTCTCAAGATCTTGCAGCTTGTTTAAAAAAAACCTTGATACACTGGCCAACACTTCTACGTTCAGTCAAGCAGCAAGTGCCCAGTGCTGTGTGGGTAGTTGCTTGTTGTAATGTACACTGGTGCCTATCCAAGTAAAGCATTAGCACTAGGTAACTTGCTGTTTTTATAAATGTTTTGGTGTGTTTTGAACATGAGTCACTGTACAGCCTTATATAGAATCAAAGTACCATTTGGGATGTTGGTAGTTGCTGGTTTTTAATGAGGACCTTAGCCATAAATTTGTATTGACTTACCCAGATTATTACACTGCTTTTGAAAAATTAGACTGTTAAGTTATTTGCCTGTACTTAAAAATTATTTTTAAACTCATGGGAACCTATGTTTTGCTTTGTTTTTTTCTTTTCTGTCTGTTTTTAAAGATGGTCAGTGGGATTTGACAAACTACCACCTCTTAGACCTAGGCCGGCCGCATCATTCAATAAGGTGCATGACAGTGGTACATGACAAAGTCTGGTGTGGCTACAGGAACAAAATCTATGTTGTTCAACCAAAGGCCATGAAAATAGAGGCAAGTTAAAATGATGTTTAAAATAATTGAGTAATTATTAAATATTAAATATAATTAAAATAATTAAATAATGTTTTGTTTTAAGGCTATCTCATGCTACGGCTCAAAGTCCAGAGTAACTAGAAAGAACAGTAATTTTACATCAGTACAGAAACAAGCATAAATAAATTTCTCCTGGGAGATACTATTACATTTTCTTAAGATGTTTTAATTGTTTTGTAAAACTTTAAGTCACAATGAGACAGTTCTTATTTATTGAAACCAGTTTTTGAGGGGTTTAGTTTTCTACTTCTAGCTGGCCAGGATGTGGAGAGTGTCCTTGCCCCAGGTTTCTAAGGCCAGCTCCCAGCAAATTCTCTACATGCATGCCTCGTTACGTTCTCCACCCACTTGTAACCTTCTCTATTAAGTCTTTGCATACTTTAGAGGTTTGTAAGTGTTGATCTTGAATGTACTCTCCCTGCAGTTATAGAATAGTTTGTTTATATAAGGTGTGTTAGCTGGTGTTTCCACAGAGTTGTATGTGTACCTGACATCTCTCCAGTGCAGGAAGGGGATAAGGTTTCAAAAAACCATTAGCAGTATGAGTACTTCAGGTTCTGCTAGTTGATGTGGGCCAGACCTTTCGAGGGTGACTGCTCAGCTTTTCTGAAAATACCAAGCACCAAGTTAATAATCTCTTCCTGTGAAGGAGACTCCATATATGGGAAAATGGAACTGAAGGAAGTCATATAACAGTGAAGTTGTTTTGGTGGTGGATAGTGTGTGTTTTGCACAGGTATGTTTGTATGCTAGAGCAGGGCTTGACAGAACTAGGAAGAAAACCACTTTTTTGGATATACATATCTTGTGCTGTGTCTGGAGGACCTCATACCAAAAAGGCTCCATGGTAAAATAGAGACACCAGCCAGAGTAGGCTGGGATATGATACGTAAATAAAGACACAGCAGGAAACTATGGCTTTGAGATCATACTTTAGGAAGGAAAATCAGCATCATATGGTATCTGTAACTAAAATAAACACTATCTGGTAGTGATCTTGCAAACCAGAGGGTAGTAGATGACTTTAAGAAATTGCCAGTTTTGTCAGTGTAAGAGTAACAGAGAAGTCTCATCTAACCCTTTCCTTTGTTTCATCTTCTAATTTGAAATCCAATCTTTCGTAGAAGTCATTTGATGCACACCCAAGAAGAGAAAGCCAAGTGAGGCAGCTGGCATGGGTGGGTGATGGGGTATGGGTGTCTATTCGCTTGGACTCCACCCTGCGTCTCTATCACGCGCACACGTATCAGCATCTACAAGATGTGGACATTGAACCTTATGTAAGCAAAATGCTAGGTAAGTTGATAAGAAAAATTGCTGTATTCTTAAACCTCTTTGTCTGGAGCTTTCCTGTCATGGATCAGGTCACTGCAAGCTAGGGGGAAGGGTGGGTGGAAGGGTTGTCAAATCCTGTTTGTTAGAACTGGCATCTGAAAGTAGAAGTCTAAGTCAGTCTGTGAAGCATAACGGGGATGATAGGTCTCCTGAAACAGTCTGTTGATCCTATCTTATGTGTAAGATGTCCCTAAGAACTCAGGCATGATGAGGAAAATGGTGGTTGGGTTGGGCAGAAATCAATAGACACACTAAGATCTTCTTTTTTACTGCCTCTTTTTAACTCTAAGAGTAGGAAGAATCCCGTTACTTGCCTGGAAGAATTGCCTCTTGTTCAAGAAAATTCAAATGCAAAGTAGCAAATTTTATTGCTATTGAAGCTAATAAACTTTCTGATTTTTTTCATTAATGTTTATATGAGAGCAGTTTGACCACCTACATAACACAACAAATACAGGTAATCGGGCCATGGGAAATCCTTCACAAGTAACTACCTTCCCATTATGCTTAGCTGGTCAGCTGCCTTCTGCTCCCTTTCATAGTCCTGATGGAGGAGGAATTAACTTCAGTAGATGAGAAACCATTATCTTACATCTTTAAATTCACCTCTTTTTTTTGTTTTGTTTTGAAAAGTTGCCCTGGTGCTGTAAGCTCCAAAAGACTTTATTGTGCAGCATTACGGAGCTGTTGCACTTGTGCTTTCTCACAGTTCACGTTAGTCTCTTTCTGCATAGGTTCACAACTTAATTGAGTTCCTTTTAGATTATCTTCTTAAATGTGCTCCTCTGGCTTGTTTCTGTTTGAACTGGGAGGGAATTGTTCGTGTGATTTGGGAGTTGGAATTGAGATTTTCTGTTTTGGAACTATAAATATTCTTGCTCATAATTTTTGATGAAAAGCATCTTTTGTTTTTAGGTACTGGTAAACTGGGATTCTCATTTGTGAGAATCACAGCTCTTATGGTGTCTTGTAATCGTTTATGGGTAGGAACAGGAAATGGTGTCATCATCTCCATTCCATTAACAGAAAGTAAGTAAAATATAAATGAATAGCACTGTGCAATATGCTATGGACGCAAAAAGAATATTTAAGCACCATTTAGATGCTTGCTAATGGATAGAAAGCTTTACTGCCAGGTCTGAATCTTTCAGGTTTTTAACAGATTGGGCCTGTGTGATGGTCAGCACCTGATTGTGTACATGGTTACAGTTACTCTGAGCAAAAAAGCCCATATCCAAAATCTCCTGTACTTCAGTTTGAGCAGAATTGCTATGGCTTGAATGAAAGTGATGCTTTGAAGCCTTAGAAGTGTTAAGACCATTAGCAGCATTTATAGAAGTTTATTGCTTGTAAGAGATGGCTTTAGTTTTCTAATTAATGTTACCTTTGATTGCCATATCATCACCAAAGTAGATTTTTGTTTGATTTGAGCAAGTTGGTATTGTTGCTAATGCAATTCGTTTGGCTTTAATTCTTGAGATTTCATCACAAAGCTGGTATAAAGGACTGGAACAGCAGTAGTACCAACTGCTTTAAAGGACATGCTCAAAGTTACAGGTGTTTGTAAACATGTTCTACAAATAGGGCACTAATTCCTGTGTAAAATTCCAATAATGCAAATCCATCTATCTGCTTAAAAACAGACCCCAAATTTGTCATCGGCTGAAACTATCTGGGGGTGGGAGGGGAAGCATTCAGACATGGGCACTTGAACCTCGGTAGAGGGGAGTGGCCCAGTTCAAGAGCAAAACAAAGTTTAAGTAGGTAAAGCTTGGAAAGAATCTGTGTGTAAATTGGTTGCATTTAAAGCAACAGAAGAAAACCCCAACATTTGTGCCTGAGACTAACTTTAAAATACATGGACAGAAGTTGCAGAAAATCAAATACAGAGTTTTGATAGTCCTAATTGTACTGTTATATAGAAAGTAGTACAGGCTGACAGGAAATTTAGGGTAATTTAATAGTAAAAACTCTTCATGTTGTATCTGCTTTGTTGAACAGCACATACATGCATTGTTTCTCATACTGTTCCATTACATTGTACATCCATTCAGCAAATGTCTTTTTTTGCATTGCATGAGTGTACTAAGGAAGGACAGACTTCCTGTCATGAGTTTGAAATAGTTTAAATCCATGCTTTCAAAAATTATAGCTCATAATTTGCATCCAGCCTAATTTAATGCTTCCAGAGGAGTTTGTTTTTGCAACAGCAGTGAACATGAAAAAGTCCCTATTAAAGCTATTCAGTTTGATTTTGGTTTTGTTAGTTGTTTGTGAATCAGAACAACCATTTGTGGGTAGCCTGGTAGTGGGGTTGAGAACCCTGTTACAAATATTCATGGATTTCAAAGACAGTCACATCCTTGCGTCAGCAATTGCGTATCTCAGTTCCCTGGGTCTCAATAGCAGGGCATCTTCCGGGTCTGCAGATACCGTTTCGAAAGGACACTTGAAAACATAAGTTGTTATATATTATTTTTGGTAGCCTCCTGCCAGGGAAAGAGAGAAAGGGGAAACATCGCTAATCAATAATAAACTTTATAGTGATAAACCACATGAAAGTGGCAGTGCCTTCATTGCCCAATTCGTACTGAAATTTTTGTAACAAGATGCTGTTCTTTGTGACTTTTTATTGAATCTTCTGTAATTAGATATTTACTGTTTTTAGGAGCTAAATTTTAAGTTCTGCCTTGTCAAAAACCAGAATACAAGAGTGGTGGGTTCTCATTAATCCTTCTCCTCTACTGTCATACCTATCCATTTCCCCTTTCCTCCTTTCTCACTTTAGCTGTAATCCTCCACCAGGGACGTTTACTGGGGCTGAGGGGTAAGTGCAGATCCTGAACGAAAAAATCTATTTTCAGGCTTCTAATAGCCACTTCGAGGCTGTTTCCCACTCCTTATAGATTTACCCTTTGTATGTTCCTAAATGTTTTTCCACTTGCAGTTACTGCATTGCAGCAGTTTTATGTTTGCTAAATGGCCACCAGTCTGCTCAGCAGTTTAGTATATCATCCTGTGTTGCAGCTGAACTTTCATACAGACTTTGTTTTTCTTCCAGCCAGTGTGATACCATATCTTATAACTTTGTCATTAATCCACATCATTTACTGTCTTGTTACAAATCACTGTTTCTTTCACTACTTTTATAGTCTTTGGAATGGAGATGGCTTGTATGTCTAGCATGAGTACTTCTGTGTTTAATGGATTTTAAAACTTCTCAGTAAAAACTAGATGTAGAATTTATAATAGGGTAGCTCCTTCGTGCCCACAAGTGGCTATTTCTAGAGAATTTTTGCTGGCAAGGGGATACCCTATGATTGATGAGTTGGAACTGTGTTTACTTATGTTTAACTACATTGAATTTGCTCACACTGAAACATATTAGTGCTATTTATTTTCTATAAAAGATACAGTCCTTTCACAAATTTTTTTCCAAAAGTAGGACATTAAAATCTGGTGTTTATGCTAGACTAATAAGAATCCTGCTCCATTTTCTGATGTACTTAAAATAACGAAGCATGCAATCTTTTTTCTTTCCAGCTCTGTCTTGAATTGGCATTGCTGCCCTCCTGTTTCATTTTTATCTAAGTTGGCTTTAGCTTTTAGATGGTACCATAAGGTTTCTTAACAAATAACTGTTTCTGCAATTTATATTTTCAACTAGAAAACACTTCTCTTCTTTCACAGCTAATAAAGCAGCAGCAGGCTCTGGAAACCGTCCTGGGAGTGTAATACGTGTATATGGTGATGAAAACAGCGACAAAGTGACTCCAGGAACATTCATACCGTATTGTTCCATGGCACATGCGCAGCTTTGCTTCCACGGGCACCGGGATGCTGTTAAATTTTTCGTTGCAGTACCTGGTGAGGTTTTATTACCATTCTTCAACTGAAGTTTCTTTCGCCTTCATTTGCTTGTTTAAATGTAGTGTTGAGGCAAAGATAGAAGTGTGTGAGATTAGACATTCAGAAATTAATTATTATATTTTATTTATGAGACTTGTGTGATTCCTAAGTGCAGTATTGTTTAATGGAAGGGAAGGGGTTTGGTCACAAAGGAAGAAGTGCTTTGCTTCCATCTAGGAAAAGGGTACTGTGGGCAGCGAGTACTTGCCTATTAAGAAGGCAGTCAACTGGTAATTCATGTAATGTCTAGTTTAAGAGTCTGACATCCTGCAGGAAGGATGAGCTACTAAGGGAGAAGTGCCAAAGGAAAATCTGAGTTGAAAAGCTGAGTTTCCAAGAAACTGCAGTGCTGTTTGAATCTCTGAAATCTCTCAAGAAGCACTTAATTCTCAGTTTTCTATGGAACTGACCTAAACAGATTCATTATCTCTTTAGAGAGATGAAATCGGAGCAAAGCTTGCTTTCTGTTCCTCACTGAAGAGATAGTAGAATCCAAAGTTTAGTTTGTGTCATTAGGCATTGCATATGTCATCCAGTGACCAAATACAGATGATAGTGTTCTGTGAGGTGTGGCATAAAAAATGTGTTCTGTCTTTGATCCAGGTCAGGTTGTTTGCCCGCAGAGTAGTGGTGGAACAGAGCTTACAGCTGATAAACCAGCCCAGGAGTCCTTCAACCAGAGTCCCTTAAAATCGATGTTGGTGATAAGTGGTGGAGAAGGATATATTGACTTCAGAATGGGTAAGAAAATTGAACTTAAAATCATTTGTAAACTCTTCATACAGAGAGGTCATTAACCATGTAACAACTTCTGTTGTGATTGCATTTGTGTGGTCAGTCAGTATACTGTTTTCACTAAGTGTCAGGATAGAAGTGCGTTTATTCTCTGACCCCCACACACACCTTCAGCTTCCTCTGGTCTCTGAGATGACTCTGTAAAATGGTTTAGTTGACTCTGCTTTGGAGTCATGTACCACCTTCCCATTTATGCTTTCAGTCTGACTTTGACAGATTGGTCTTCTGTCTCAAACTGCTGGAAAACATCTCTGTAGTTACTTAAATACGTGGTCTGACTATAAAAAAGTCATGTATTATGTGAGGAACACTCAAACTAAAATTTACTCATTTTTGAGTGAAAGGGTTGAAAGCAGTTCACTTATCTTTGCATGCCCTTCTTATTTTCATCAGTTGCTTTTCTTGGAGAGCACGTTTGCATGATCCAGGCCATAAATTATTTCTTGTGTAAACTTTGATTTTATTGAAGCTTTTGGAGAAATATAACAAAATGAGAATGATTGTGGTTCTAAGCTTAGAATCTGCAGCTGGAGACCTTGGGGGAAAAAGTGCATAAAAATGAGTCAAAACTTGTAGACCTGCTTTTGACCTTTTGCCTAAATCTGTTTGTAGTGTTTTTAAAAACAAACAAACAACAGCAAAAACCACTACAAAGAAAATCCCATGAAGGCCAGCCCAAATTCTGTCATCCCACTAGTCAATGAAGAACAAGTTCCTGCTGGTATCCCCAGTGGAGTTACGCAGCAGGCAGGACTTGAGGCAGTTCTGTGCCACACTGTAATGAGTATTAAAAACTCTGCCCTTGCCGCAGGCAGCTGGTCCAGCTGCGTACCAAATGAGCGTTGTGCTGTCCTTGTGGCACAATGCAAAGCCATGAACTCCTATGTCAGCGCTGTAGCAGTGTTACCTCAGCTATTACCACAGCACAGCAAACTGGCTTAAGAGCAGGTTCAGCTTATTCTGTGTTGAGGTTCCTCAGACCTCCAGAGCAGTCTGACCAGCAGCCACAGTGACTTGAAACCTTCCTGACGTTGTAGGTCAGCTCCCGTTTCACCCGATTAAACTGACGTTGTTTGTACCACAAGACTGCCTCTTTATTGATGTTTATTACCATCTACGTGCAGTTTTGTTTAGAGGCTGGTCTGTCACCTTTGATCCAAGTCAGCTCATGTCACCAAGAGTTTAGATGCAGTTACAAAACTGCTTTACTCTTTTGAAGAGCAATAAGAGAGAATTGGGCTTAAGGCTGGCTTGTGCCAGTGTGTGCAGAGTTGTGACAAGCAGAAAGAAGAAAGTTCTCCACAGACATGAATGTTGCATTGTCTCGCTTGTGTGCATTTCCTGCTCTTATTTCCAGAGCACTTTATATGGTTTTTGTGTTTATGCCGCTTTTCTCATAGCATAACCATCTCCATTTCTGCCTGGGAGGTACTGCAAGTTTGCAAATAAGGTTGTTGTTTCTCTGCCTCAGAGAGTTATAAGTAATGAAATGTGTATGATATGAATATTTAAAAAGCTGCAGTTAATTTTTGGGACTAGAACTGAAGAATATGACCATCAGAATACTTGGCTCCAAAATAATTATGCCACAGACTCTTTTCAGTTTGTAATGTATATATTCATAATCCTGAATATGCTTTTATATAAGCACATGGCAACTACTGTCTTTTGTAGTATTTTTCTTGTAAACATAGATGTCACTTGTCTTGCTGCATTTGGTGTTAATATTTTATTGTCTGCCTGAATCAAAGCTGTTGTTTTTCAGGTGATGAAGGTGGAGAATCTGAACTCCTTGGAGAAGCTCTACAACTTGAACCTTCTGTAGCCAAAGCTGAGAGGAGTCACTTGATAGTGTGGCAAGTGATGTGTGGCAGTGAGTGAGGCTGTAAAATGCAGCTGGAGACCTTAAAAAAAAGAAAGAGAAAAAAAAAGGCAAAAAAAAAAGCTTCTGCATGTTTTTTTATTTTGTGAAACCTGTTTCACTACATGATGTTGAAGCATTTCTTTGCTGTTTAACTTTATATTGCAAATCTGTCATACCTTTAACTATACAGGAATTAGCTTGTGCTGTTTTACTGCGCCCGTGTTACATGGAACAGTATAATGAAATCAGATCTTAAAACTGGTGTGCACACCATAGTAAGCAACTGAGACATTAGTTTTACTGTGCCACAGCAATCTAATGTAGTTCACTTCTTTGGTAGTCTCACTTGAGTTCAGCTTTATTACAACTGAGCTTCATTTCACTGTATAATGCATTGAGTAAAACAGCAAAGTTATTCCCAGATGATTAAAAAATTGACAAATTATAAGATGGATTATTAAGACTCATCCAAATATTCAGTGAGGGCTAAAGGAAACTGTAAATTTCAGCTTTTGTTTTCAAACCTGGAAAATCTTGCTTACCTAGTGTATACGGTCTAATTTGTTACATTCGTCAGAATTTCTGGGGGGAAAGGGGAATTGTATAGGAATTAAGATGACAATATTTAAATAAAATTACATGTTTTCACTATTGAACCTTAAAGTTTGAGAGCTGCTGCCCTCAGTAATGAGCAATTTTGAGCATAGTGTTTTTCCATTTCCCTGACATGGAATAATTCGGTTTTCAAAGGGTATTCTTAGGATGATTTAAATTAGAAAATAACTGTAAAATTCTTGAACAGGGGATATGTTTTATTCTTTTTTTGTCTTAACTCCTTATGTCCTAAGCACTAGAATGATCTTCTCTGCCTAGCTGGTCAAACTCATGAGGCACTACAGGTGTGAAGGTTAGAGACCTCGATTAGAGCATGAGAAAAGACTGAGAGTGTACAGGAAAAACGCGTTCTGCCCAAGTGAGATTGTAAAGGAACTTTAGTGCCAGATAATTAGGTACAAAGTGTATTTTTTTTGTAGTTGCACACCCCAATTTAGTAAAAAAATAAAAATAAAAAAAATGTTTAGAGACAATGTGTAGCAGGTAACACTGAGTAAATTGAGGAAAGTCAGGAGACTAATGCTAGGCTGACATTCTGTCTACTCACCATCTATTTTTTTAACCATAAATGTGAGTTGAAGACTGTCTTCCTTTTACATGGAATTTCCTACATTAATGTCAGACCTTAGTTAAAGACTTCATAATTTCTGTCCCTCAGAATATTTTAAAACCTGGATTTGCTCTTTCATTTAGTCTCTGGAAAGTAAAAGTTTTGAGGGGTTTTAATAAACCTCCAGCATTTATCCCCAGAAGGTTGGGACTGTTCTGTTCAGATTAGCAGAGAAGTTTAGTAACTTGATTGTGTGAGAGAACGGAACAGTTTCAGAGGAGTAAATGTAGAAACACTTTTGTAAAACTGCCTAAACATTTTTATGCAATAGGAGCAGTTCTGGTCTATCAGGCAAACATGTGTTTATATATTTTCTTAATTTTTTAAATGAACACATTTAGCTGAGGTCTATTGTGTAAATATATATTTAGGCAGCTTTTTCAAATGCATATCATAGCTGATAAACCAGAAAAACTACATTCAGGTCTATTGGTTAGATTTATATGTATAAATACTTTTTAAGCGACATATTTTGTACACAGCTGTTCCTCTCGTAAATATGTATTTAGGACATGAACTATGTAGTAAAAATCCTTATTAAAGATGTCTAATATCTTGGTAGTATTTTTCTCTTCAGAATGCCAAAAGTGATGAGAGCATGTTGTTCATAATTTGCTTTCCAAATTCATCTTTAAAGTCACTCCTAAAGTACTTTGGCTTAAATATAAAGTCTGGGAGCTTTTAAAAAACTATACAAATACAGAAAGTTAAACTGACTAAACACTCTTACAAAGACCTATTTAAAACTTAGACACGTATGCTGAACCTGAAGCGCATCTAAATTAACTTACAAAATCTGATGTCTAAGAAAAATGCTGTCTAAACTTTTACTGTTGTGCAGAATCTTCACCGTGGGTGGTGCAGTTTCATTGCTTCTCCTGCCACTTTCTTAAATTTTTGTTTTTTCTCTTTGGAAAGCGCAGTCTCCAAAGCTTTTACTCACTGGTTGATTGTCACATTCTCATATTCTCAGAAAAAAAAGCGCACAATTCTGTTCCTTAGTTCTTGTGTAGCATTTTCTTTGTAATCAGTGATGAGCTGTTTTCTCTGAATGGCTTTACTGCTTTTAATTAGAGCAGTTCAATCTGGCAAGTGTGTACCTGGTCTTTTGCCAAATGTATCTGGTCCACCGTGCCATTTTCGTCACCTCAGTGGGCCAACTCTTGCAAATTTTTAAGAGAATGATTGTTTCTGTCCAAAAGTGGAAGGGTTTTGAAGAAAACAGTAGGTTAACTGTGTACCACTGTGGGTGTAGATAAAAGGCATGTGCACTTCTCTCTGTTTCTCATTTGAAAACTTTATCCCCTGTCCTAAGGTACAGTAGATTAAATGGGTCCCTGTTGTCATCGCAGTGCACTGGAATTTATAAACCCTACTTAAGGTCGCTTTGAATGGTGGATAAAGCACGTAAAGCCCCAGGCATTGAGATGACAATACACTCCTACAAATCCGTCTCAAGAATGTGTTTATGCATACACTCATGTGATTTAAAGCATCATATATATAGGAGCTAATCTCTTGATAGCTACAGCTTGTTAATAGTTTGGGAACATTTCGAGCACAAAATATGCAGCACATTACTTGCCTGGGTAAGGGTGTTTGCATGGTAAAGGTGAAATGCATTGTGTAAGCTGCTGCATCGTCTGTTTCTTGTAAAGGTCTTCCTGCGTTGGATCAGATAGAGCTGGCAGAGCGTAGACACTTTATCATAGGCTGCCTTAGTAACAAACAAATGTTAAATCTGTTTTATTATACTAACTGTTCTAAAGAACGTGTGTCTTTTAAAATGCTGTGTAACTGAATATTTATTTCCATGTGAGTATTAAGAAAGTTACCAAAGGATTAAATCTGACTTAGCACTCTTGTACGTGACCCTGTTGAGACAGGGTCTTGTGAAGGCCCTGCTCTGTAAAACAAGACACGGTAAACTCAAGTACGGTTCTGTAGGGAAATTAAATGTTTTTTTTCTAACAGGGTTATGCCATATTGTAACAACCTATGTTGCACCTCAAAGCATTTTTCTATACACTAAATGTCTCTCCCGCCCTCTAACAAGATTAAGTTTCCTTTATTAATTTTGTTGATGCACATTTCTCAATCTTTTAAACATATATTTTAAACATTTTATGGTCTGTAATTTTTGAAAGTTTTGTCTGTTGGACACTTTACGCTGAATTTTACTTGCCTCTGTAATCCGAGATGGATACTACAGCGTTAAACTTGCTGTCTGTTAAAACTTGAGGCTTCTTTTCTGTGAGCAGAAAAGCTCATATAGCAGTGTAGTTATTTCAGTATTTATTTCTATTATTGAATCCATGGGGTTCAGAATGTAACTTTGTACATGAAATATATATAAATATGTATATGAAACATGCATCGGATTGGTGTGTTCTTTGTAGTCTCATGTTATGTTCAGAGGTGTTTGATAATAATTGGGTATTATACACTAGCAGCCAAGTACTGCCATCACCAATACAGGTAGTGTTGTGTTTGAGTGGAATGCTGCCTTCTCGTACTGGGCCTAAGCAAAAACTCTGAAGAGAAACTTGGTTGCTGCCTGGCTCTCAAACGATGCTGTGCTATCTTCACCCCTTACGTGGCCCACAGACCTGCTGATTCATAGATGAGAATCCAGAGGACATCCATTTAACTGAGCTCGGATGAAATAGGCACTGGCAATGGAATTTATTTTTCAAGTTTTCTTAACACCTTACCAAAGATTCATCTGAGCTCAAGCACTGACTTGTTACTTATCGCACAGCAAAGGAAATAGTGCATTTATAAGGCAGAAGATTGAGAACTTGGTGACGAGAGATTAATTTCTACTGCAGAAATCAAACACTGGGCTTACAACCAGGTTTTAATTTCTTCCTGGCTCATCTGCCACTTTCTGACCACATTTGTCCCTGCAGTGTATGTTGATGAGTGTGTCACACGTGGCCATGACACTGAAAATACTTGGTTAACCTTTGTTACCATGGATTGGGGTGGCCCCCTCCCCGTGCAGTGAGACCGCTGTCCCCTGGTGTGCTGGGACTTGAGCAGTCCAGTCCCTTGCTTAAAAATACAAAACCTTTATGTGCCTTCGCTGAAGTTTTCCCACAAGGTTTTTGCCTCTCCAGAACACAAATTTCCCTCTCCTCAACAATGTTTATTCTCGGGATGTGTCCATTCACATGTGTCACATCATGGCGCTCTGTTAAGATATGTGTGTGTGTGTATCAAATGGGAAGAAGAAGCATAAATCTGTACTCTGGAAATAAAATTTAAGCTCTTCTGGCAGCCCTGACAGCACCTCAGGTCTGTGGGTAAGTAACTTCATTTTTCAGATGCCGTATCGAGAGGAGTGCTAATAGAATTGTGAACTAAGTAAGGTGTTAGAAATGCTACTTGGAGTCTGAAGGTTTAAGCCGTTATAAAATACCCAGACCCTTCAGCAAGTAAGATGATGGTAATAGAAAAAGCATTCAGGGTTTCTGTAGCAGGTTTTTATAAGTTACCTCAGTTGCATCAGTCTCCTGTAAAAAGAAATGTTCAAATCAGAATATGTAAACTATTAATACAGGATGTGTAAATGTTTCAATGTGAATGCTTTTTATTGGAAAATACTTGTTTGTGGGAAACTAAACCTCAAATGAGAGAGACTGAGATAACTTCCTTTTTTCTACAATGAAGTAGCAAACCAAAACGAGGGATTCTTTTTGCCATAACCTCCCTTTTTCCTATCCTGTAATCTATTTGAAAGCTGTTTGAGCAATACAGTCTGTAAATGTTATTTATTATGATTGCTGATGTGCAAGTGCCTCTTCATTCTGCAAGAAGCTTCGAGGGGGCCATTTTGCCTTGGACCACACTCCAATTCATGGCATGGCCTTCAGGACCAGTTGCAATTTTGCATGGTTATACTTAAAAAGCTATTTTGAGATGACAAACCCAAGTATAAGAATTGTTTTCCTGCTTTTTGAACCACTCTGTGAAGTGATGGTGAGAACAGAGCTGTCAAAGTGATGTGAATTGTTCCTTGTCATTATCTGCTTGTGCTTCCAGGACCGGGCACAGTCCGTGTTGCGTTTAGACACAAGATGGTGCTCTTACAATTCAAAGATGACATGGAGGCCCAGAGGGAAAACTCATTATGCTGGAGTATTCTCTTCTCCCTGCCTTTCAGCATCCAAGTTTCAGGTTTCTTCTAACAGCTCTTCAAGGTGAAGCTGTTGTGTCCACGGTCAAAGAAAGGAAAGGAGAATCCAAGCGTGTGATCATCAAAGGGTTCAGAAGTTGGCTCTCCCTTGCCTTCGCCTCTCTGCAGTGGTTAAGTCGTGTTGTGGGGATTTGTCTGCCTCCAGAGCTGGGACCTCTTCAGCCCATTGCATCTAATGCTTAGGAAAATGAAAAGAAAAGGGTTTCCTTCTTTTAAAAAGATGATGCCAGGCAGCCCCTGTGTCCCAGCCCACAGGAAGGAGCCAGGCAGGGTGGGTGCTGCCTGCAACACCCCCTGACTGCAGCTTCTCCAGCTTCAGGGAAGCCCTGCTCCAGTTTGCAGGTGGGACATTAACAAACCCCTTACCTCATACCCTGCCTGGAGAGGAGCCGTTTAAAAGGGGGCTGGTGCTTCTCACATCTGGCCGTGGACCTTTCCCTTCTCTCCTGCACCCCAGAGGCTTTGGGACATGCAGGTGGCTTCTGCAGTGGAAGGGAGGGTTGCTACATCACCCACTGCTGCTGCACAAAGTGTCACTGTGCTCAGGGCCTCCTGTGTTTTAGGCTGTGTCAGGTCTGGAGCTTAAGAGAGGAGAAAAAAAGAAGGGAAAAAACCCAAGCAAACAAAAGAACGCCCATGTTGGAAACCTTCCCCAACTCTACATCTGCTTTTCACTTCCACCTTGCAGCAGGTGGGGCTGAGATGGGGAGCACAATGCGGTGGTGGTGGCAGTGCTTCGTTATGGTGTCGTCGTCGTGCTATCCCATGGCCTGGTTTGCAGACACAGTTCCCAGGATCTCCCTTTATAACAAAATTAGGCCAATGCCTTGAGTTTAAGGAGAAAGCAGCTGACAGGTGCTGCCCTGGGTCACACCATGCATCCTGGTGTCCTCTGATGGTGGCAGAAAGCAAGCGCCTGGAGGAGAGAGCAAGAACAGGGCAGACTCACAGGTCACCCCACAGCCTGCTGTGCCTTCAGGCTTGAGAACTGCTGCTTCCTTGTGGAGACAACTGGATTGATGGAAAACAGCTTGTTGGTTTGCAAAAGTGGCAGGAGTATCTCTGGATACTCCTCTAGATGTGGTAAATACAGAGGATGAGGTGAAGCTTTACATTGCTGCCACCACTTAATTTCTTGTGCCCCTTTACATGCACTTCTGGTAAAAGCTGCTATAGGGATGCGGGTGCCAGGCACAGCTCTGTCCCTGCTTGCTTGGGGCTTTAGATTTCTGCTCCCCGGGATGGCAGAGGCACATCTGTGACGAGAAGTGTGTAGATCAGGTGTGAAGTTTGTCTTTCAGGGCAGACCTGGGAGCAGTTTGGAGTGGGTAATTGCACTGGGAAATAGTGCTAAAGGCTGATGGGGGAGCCTGAATCCAGGAGAGAAAAGATGCTGAGGACTTTTTTTGGCTGCTAATTGATGTGTTCAATGAGAGAACAGCAGGATGTGTGCGTGGGCAGGGAAAATTACATTCTTGTCACAATTGCCCAAAAGGTAATGAAAATCCCTGAACTGAGAGAGGTGAATTGTGCGGCATCCATAAAACCATTAGAGTCCGGTTGAGTCACTGGCAAATAAACACTGTGTGGGTGCTTGCTGGCGAAAAAGCTCCTCTGCCCTTTGCGGATGTGCCTGTGTCTCATTCCTCCTGGGAAGGGCGGCTGCTGCAGCCGCAGTCTCTGTGCCCAGCCAGACCTCAGAGGTGCAGGGGGAGCAGGATCGGCCCCTAGCAGTGGCACTGTGAACTCAGCACCAGCCACGAGGTCCCCATCCTTGCCTTGCTGCAGGGGGCTGTGGTTTTCCATGTGGAGGAAGACGAAATCAGAAAAGATATCTCAAGAAGGGGAGGCGGCACCAGGAGCATCCCCGGCAATGTCCAACTGGCAGGACCATTGCTATGAAACACCAGGACAGAGTAAAGGCTTCATGAAACGGGCAAGGAAGCAGTTTTGCTGCCTTTTGGGTGATGACATGCTGTTAAAGTGACCTGCCATCAGCTTCACACAGCAAGTCAGAGGACTGGCTTTTGCAAGCTTTTTTAAGAGCCATTCCTCAGCCAAACCTCTGAAGTTTCCAGGGTGCTCAGAAGGTCATTTCACCATAGCAACCCACATCTGCAGTAAAGCCCAAAATGTCAACTTTGGGCCAAAGCCATGGTTGAACTGCTGCATGAGCTGGGAATGGAGAGGTGGGTGGGTCGTGCGTGCCATCATCTCTGAGGGGTTGGTCAAGGGGTTAGAGGATTGGGAAAGTTACGGCTCTTTGGACCTTTCCGGTCTGGGCTCTGCTGTGGTCCCAGTTTGCAAAAAGCTTAGGGCTCTGATGGCCAAATGCCACTTATGTGCCATCAGGAAGGCAAAACGCCTGCAACTGGCCCATTCTCTTGAAAAGGAGTGGCTGTGACTGCTGTGGGGCTCATTGGAGAGGCTGGAGCCATCCACACCCTTCTCGTGCCGTGGCAGCAGAGAGCATTGGAGCTGTGGTTCATCACCTTACCACGTTCCCAAAGGAGATGAGGGCAGCCAGCTTTGTCCTGAGCCTACCTGTGCTTGTCATTCAGCCCAGAAATCACACAAATGGGTCAGAAACGGTGCAAAATGAAGAATGGCAGAAACTTTTTGGATTAATTGAGAGGCTTTAACGAAGCTCTGCCTGAGCCAGCAGCAGTGTTCTGGGCTGACAGCAGCACTGGGGTGTTGAAAGTGCTCCCGCTTTGTCAGCTGGGTTTTGCAAGCACCATGAGGTGTGATCTTAAATGAGACAAAGGAAGGAGAAGTAAATCAGAGCAGGTCTTGAGGAGTGTTTCAGTTAGTGAAGAGGAAGGCCAGCAGCACCGGCTTGGCTCGCACTGCTGATGAGGTGACCATTTGTTTCTGTGGATCTCTCATGGTTAAAGCAGACTTTGCTCAGTGCCTTCAGCAGCCTGGCTGCATGATCCCAAGCTGGACCGTGATTCTTACTGCTTGCTCAGTGTTGCTTTAGGCTACACACCATGAAATATAGGTCTATTCTCAGGCTGATCCCCAAAAGAGAAAATCTCTGCAGCTGCCGCAGCTTGCCCTTTTGTTTGTACAAATTCTGGTTTTTAAGTGTATCTCACACCCACTATGTACTGAACTTGGGCAGCTCTCATCGCTTCTCATCAAAAACTAAGCAAATCTGGGCAAACTCTGGGCAGATGGAGAAACACTCCACGGGTTGGAGCCACCAGCACTGGCTGTAATCAAGGACCATTGCTCATTAAAGGAAGAATGTGTTGGCACAGGACGAGGAGTGAATCCACAGGGAGGCCTCCAAGGTGATGCTGGCGTCAGAGGGGCTTGCAATGGGAGATGTGCTGGGGTCATCCTTGCAGCTCGGGCATTGCAGCAAAACATGGTAAAGCCCAATTTCACCTGGTCATCTTTAACAGAGCTCAAATAACAAAACGCTGCAGAATTAACTTAGTGAGGCGCTGGAATGGGAGCCGTATCCAAGACCTGTAGTAAATAAAGTTACATAAGCCAGTAGGCCGTAGCTCTAACTAAGCCTTTTATAGGCCATAAATCCACATTTCCTGGATTTTATAGCTTCTGGTTAAAAATATAAAAAACCCTATGTGATTGGAATAAGCCAGTTGATCATCTCTTAACACAAATACCGTGGTGGGGAAAGCTCCTCATCCTGTGAGCAGACGGGTGCACTCTGCGGGAAGCCTGGGGGTGCTCCGAGAGGAAAGCTGGATGCTAGCAAAAAAGGAGCCAGTGCCATCTACGTAGTGTAATCGAGGGACTTGGCCAGCGCCACATCGCCATATGGTGACACGATGTTGTGCCCTCCCTTTAAATAGCGTCAGCATCCGGCATCTTTATTTCCACAGGTTTTATGGCTGTGGAGGGTGCAAGAACCTACTGGCTTTTAATAGCTTGGAGTTATTTAGAGATGTTATTTGTCTGACAGCACTGGGCTTTCTGGGATGCTTTAGGAAGTGTAGTAATTAAATGTTTTTATCAAACATAGCCACTTGGGGAACGTTAAACATTTTCTACTGGTATCTGCATTTCAGTGACTGTCCTGGTCCCCTTGGGGCTGTGATGAGCACTGGAGATGAGCAAAATGCCAAGGGCTGAGCTGGTGGCCTGGAGATGGGCATTGAGCTTCTTGGAGCAGGCTTCAAATTCAATGAACCTGCTAAATGAGCGGCTTTGAAACCAGGGTCTGGGTACGCTTACTGTGTTTGGGGCATCAGGGACGCTTCTCCCAAATATGACCCCTGGGCTCCACAATCCTCCAAACTTCTAAGCACGCACGTGAAGTCGCAGCACTTGGCTTCAGTGAGGCTGTCCGTGTGCCCACGGGAAGCCTCCGCTTCACTTCTTGTGTGATTAAGAATGCTGCAAGCCTTAAATTGAGGGTGTGAGAAGGGAGAAGAGAAATCAGGTTTGCCCAGAAAACACCATTAGCTCCTTTATTACCATGGTGGAAGGATCAGGGAGGCAATGACAACTTCAGACTTCAGGACCTTTGGCAAATGGGGGAAATGCCGTCTTCCTTTCCTCCTTTTCTGTGAAATGACTTATTCAGAAGCCAGCACTTGCTCTAGATTTGCTCTTTGCCGTGGCACGTGGGCCTGCTGGGCTGGGTCCCTGCCCTGACCAGGAGCGAGGGGCAGCACCCAGCACCGTGCCCCTCTCGGCAAATGCCAAGGTTATCTGTGAGGTTTCTAAGCCATTTTCTCTGCTGCCACTTGGTTATCGTCTTGGTTTGCTATTTTCTCCTCTCAATTGGCATCTGTGCAAACTCTGAGCCATCTGCTGCCTCATGTTAGCCCGTCCATGGTCTGATCGATCCATCTAACATTTGGCGTTTTTGCATTTCTTCTGTTCCCCGTTTTTTTTCATGAAGTTTTTGTGCTTCCTCAGGCCAGTGCCGTGCTCTGTGCTGCCCTGTACCTCCTGCAATTAAACTGCATTACAGCACTCCATGATTGAGCATCTGAAGATTATCAAGAACAGTCTTTAAACTGGTCAAGCAGAATGAATGTATGTTTTGAACGTATGTTTTCTATAGCTCAGGCTCTTGGGTTCTTCTCTGACAAAGTCAATGAATAACTGTGATCGTTAACTTGGATCACTGATTTGGAAGATGTGAGTGTATCCTCCTCCGTAACCCCATTTCTCAGCTTTTTGGTTCCTTCCTTGCACTGGTTGCTCTCCCCCAGCATCAGGTCCTGGCTTCCCTTCCCCAGGGTTTGGCTTGGGTCGGTTCACCACAGCACCAGCAGAGATGTTAAAAGCAGCAGCAGGTGGCAGAAAGGCCTCAGTGTCTCTGCTGGAGGAGAATTAAACTGGAAGAGGGACCCGCAGCGGCTCTGGAGGGATCCGTGTTATGCCTGGGGCAGGTCAGCTTTTTCCACCATTGATCTGGCAGTAGATTCAGATGTCACAGATAAGGCATCCCTTCATCTGAGGCTCCTCAGGAGGTCGCACAAAGCAAGTCAGGACAGTCTTACCCTTTTCACAATGTATGTACAAACCAATTTTATTCCCTTCTTATTTGTGTGTTAACACATCTGCCTTGGTGTTCCATTGACTGCAAACCCTGCTTATTTCACTCAACCTGTATTTTCTGACCATTTCCATCCCTCTCTGGTTTTTGCCTCCTTGGTTCAGCCTGAGCAGAGCACACCTAACGTGTGACAGTCCCCATGGGGTTTCCTAAACTGTGCAGCACAGGGGAGCCTGTGGAGCCTGCGATCCTCTCTTGCTCCCTGGTTTTTTCCTGAGGATCTCCTGCCTGTCTGATTTCTCCTTGGCTGCTATTTTTGCTGAGAGGTTTTTATGCTGCATTTGTGCTAACTTTCAGCTCATGATGTACTTTGACTCATTTTAATATTGTTACTATCTCAAACCTACTCCTTGTCACATATTTGGGGAGTAGGCAGGAGACATCCAAGAATCTGAAGCCAAAAATAGGGAGAATGAGAGAAAATAAAAAATTACTTTCAAGCTCTTCTGACTCAAACCCAGTCTGGCTCTGCAGCCGCAGTGGGGCTCCAGGGCTCCCATTGGGATGCACCCTTGGCCATAGCCATCAGTCTCCTCTTCCCAGTGCCAGTGCTGTGCTTGTGCTGGTCAGGACCATGCTGGCTGTGCCATGAAATCCAAAGTTGTCCTAAATCTCAGCCCCAGAGGGCTGCGATGCCTCTCACTCTGCTTACGTACCCTATCCATGCTGTGCAGGAGCAGCACCAGGACCTGGGGGCAGGGAGAAGGAGTCATAAGAGCAAGATGCGTACTTGCTGATCAGAAAGTGTTGAGTTGTTCACACCCAAGATAAATCAGTTGCAGATCCATCCCCCTGTGTAGCTACAGCTGCTCGCGCCCAGCTGTCCGCCCTCTTCCCTTTGGATGGCTGGCCCCTGCGGCCGGCCCTTCTCACCCCGCATCGAGTACGTCTGGTCTGTACCGTGTAACGTTACCCCCAGGAACGTACAGGACACGCGCATCTGCTGGGCCAGGCGTGGACCCCCGGGGCCAGCCGCACGGGAGGTAAGAGAGGCTCCGCATGGGGTTTAGAGCAGGCTCTTGGGGGGGGATGTGAGCTGGGGAACAGGCAGCTGACTGGGTACCCAAGTGAGCCGAAATGTGCTTTTGTAAGGGTGTTGGTGCTGGCGTCTCCTGCTGGCTTCAGCACTTATGGGCAGGTTTGGTAGAACTAGATTTCGGGCTGTTTCCATACAGCTCAGCTTTGGTTGTGCCATGAGGGGCTGTTCCCAGCACATAGATTACAGCAGATTTCTTCACGTATAATAAGGAACACCAAAACCCACCATGTGTTTTATGTTTTGTAGCTGCTTTAACTTAGGATCATGATTAAGTCATGTATTTGCTTTTAAAATCCTTACCTATTTCATTCTGGTTTTAACCACCACCTAATCTTAGAGCTGAATTTGTTTTAAATATCCTTCTCCTAGTCTGAGCTTTCTCGGTCCCAGAAAAGCAAATGGATTAGCTGGGGACTGTTGTGTTGGTGTTGAATTTCTCCTCCTCTGTCACAATGTCGTGATGTTTGAGTCAAATGTTTCCAGGGAATAGCAGCTCAGTTAAATAATTCTGTTTCCAGAGGAATTAAAGAAACCTTCCACTTGATCTCATACTTGATATCCTGTATTTACAGAAACTAAATATAAGCCATTGACTGACTTGAGTGGTGCCTTTTAACTGACGGCAATATTTGGTTCTGCTGGATCCACCCTTGTGACCATTGCAACTTGTCACCAGGTACGTGCAGTTGGACGAACCCTGGGCCTGCAGGGCTTTGGGATGGGCATGGCAGCAGGGTCGAGAGCCGAACCCTCCCTGTGAGTCCACATTATCACACTTGCTTCTCGCAAGCTCCTCCTGTACAAACCTCGCTGCAGCTCGTTGGTATAAAACCACTTTTTCCCTGGCAAAATGGGGCATCCTGAGGAACGGGCGGTCCCTCTTGGCTGGGGGAACGTTGCTGGCCTCTGCACAACGTGACCATTTTGGGAGAGCTGGAGCTGGCGTGTGAGCGTGGCTCAAGGGGCTTGGCTGAGGGCACATCCAGGCCTCTCGCCTTGATAATTTCAATCCCTTGGGCACCAAGTAGCGTTTGGAGAAAAGCCTGGATTGCGACCAAGCCACCCACCAGGCTCCCTGTGAGCATCTCCTGCAGTTTGTCCATGCACCCATATCCCAGCAGCTCTTGGGAATATGGCAGCGGGTGGTGATGCCCCATGGCTGGCGCCTGCCCGCTCCTCCCTGGCCTTTACTCACCCTGCAAGTGTGGGTGCCTTCCCCCTGGAAAACCCTGCATCTCCACGGAGGGGGTGAAAGGAGCGTGGTGGTCCCCAGCATGGGCAGAGGGGGGTTATGCCCCACCTGTGCCTGACATCAGCCGGCCAGAGGACTGTCCATACATCTGCTATTTTGGTGGTGGCACGCCGGGAGCCCAGGACACGCTGTCTCGGCTGTTAAACCCGTGTGAGTTTCCTATTGCTAGAGAGGCACCCGCTTGATGCCCAAAGACACCCAAGTGGTTAATTATGACCTATAGCTCTGATGGATCATATCACCACTATTTTTAGCACTCTCACTTCTGGTGCAAGCCCTGTATCTTTCTCTTTTGTGGCCTTTTATTTTCAGTTTCTTATTGCCGTTTCCTAAACTTGACTCCGGCACCAGGTGGGCAGCAGCTGGGGGGGTATTTTTGTCTCTGCGCGGCACAAGGAGACGGCTTGGAGGATGCGGGGGGTGGGCATCACTCCACTGGGCCGGCAGCTGAAACCCAGCTGGGCTCACAGAGGGTGTGCAGCAGCTGAGCCCAAAATCAGAGCTCAAGGCAGCCTCTGTGCCCCTCCGGCTGCCCCCAGCATGGCTTTGCTGCAGCCGTCACAGAGATGGGCACATCGCCTGCTCAAAACAGAGACTGTGTTGGGTCTGTCTTTGCTGTTCTCAAACACAAGTGATGATACAGGAATGAGGTGTTGTGTTGTTTTGGGGGTGTTTTGGGTTTTGCACAGCTGAGGTGCGAGTTTGGGATGGTGTTGGCCAGGCAAATGCAACGTTGGGGTGGTCCTCCTAGCATAAACGCAGAGGGATCGTGCAGAGAGGAGGGAGCAGAGGGGAGACAAGGGCACAAGTCGGAGTCCCTCCCCTGTCCCTCCCTACTCCGGCTGGGGCTGTGTCAGCCCTCTCTTGGCAGCAGGACTCTGGCAGGGACCCAGCGAGCTGGATGGGACGGGAGGAGGAAACCTGGCCCTGGGGGCAAGAGCAGGGCCAGGAAAGGAACACCCCATCGCTCCTGGCTGCTGATGGGGTATGGAAATAGCCGGTGCCCAGTTCCCTGGAGAGTGGGCACACATCATGAACATAGAGAGTAAAACCCTCCCCCGGAGCAAGCATTCTTCTGTGTGAGCTGGAGGGCGACCCTAGGTATCATCTGGCTTCCAGTAGCACCACTTCTCCCCTCTCCTCCCCATCATCTCCAGGCTTCCCAGCACCACTCCATCCCCTCCACATGATCCAGGAGTTCCTCTGAATGCCCTCAGAGAGATTTAAGGTTGTGGCAGAGGAATTAAATGTTTTTTGCAGAGACCTAAACCAGCCCTACCGCTCCGTGCAAGCTCCTGGTCTGAAGATACCTGGCCCTGACTGGCAGGCTGGCATCTCCTGCAACATTTTACAGAATAACAAGGCTTTCTTGTAAAGCAGCAAACTAGAAATGCCATTTTCACAGCTTGTTGTTGGCTGTCTGTGCTGTGGGCACACAGCTAAATTCTGATTTAATGCATGCAGCTCCTGCGACTGTGTTCTCTGAATATAGCTGTATTACTGCCCATCCACCACTGAGTTACCCGGCAAACATCCAGAAGTAAACACACAAATTAACAATGCAGATTCAGTGTACAAACACGCAAGCACACTGGTCTGACTATAATAAATCAAACACACAGCCCTGAAGCAACAGGAAGGGAAGTCACAGCTTAAGTGTATCTGTAGGCAATTAGGATGTGCACAGGTGATGAGCGTCAGGAATTGGGTCCTCTCCAAACCCACAGCAGCACCCTGAAGCCTTGAAGGATGCGTTCCTGGGAGGATGCTTCCCCTCATAGGGTAGCGAAGCCTGGCTGCTCTGTGGTGAGGCAGGGGCTGCCCCTGGCCCCCGCTGCCATTGGTGCCGCTCCTCCGCAGGCAGTGATCTTCCCTTTGCTAATTAATGTGTGGGAAATACATCCAAGGTGGTGCGAGACACCTGGTTACCTCGAAATGAATTTTCCAAACTTAATTATATTTCTCCTCCTGCAACATATGCTCAGGTGAGGATGAGGACGGGACCAATGATAGATGAAACAAGCAGATGTAGCAACAACAGGGGTGGGTTGGGGCAGGGGGGAAAGCAGAATCTCAAATCTTGCTGGTATTTGTGGAATCTGTAACTGACAGGAACATCTCAGGCTATGAATATGAGCTGACGTATGCATGTATGTGCAAGCAGTAATCCTGCTAGGACAGGACATGCCGATCACCTTCAGGAGAGGGAATTTTAGGTGATCTTTTCCATACGAAATCCTTTCATGTCAGGGTTCATTGTTGCCATGCATTTTTCCTTTTTACTGTCCCTGCTTTTTATGGCTTTTTGTATCAGCCTTGGTGCTGAGATTGGGTTTATTTAGTGTGCTTTTTATGACCTGGCTGCTGCTGCAGCCGCTCCAGGCAGGGGGGAGGCCAAGCCTAGGGTTTCTCTGTGGGATGGTACCTGCTGGGGGCTCCCATCAGGCTTTCTGGACACAGACTCAGGGTTTAGTAGCAAAGAGCGGATGGCTGCGATCCTGTTGGGAATATCAGAAAGGACCACGGGGGTCTCCATGATTGACAGATCACAGCACATGGACTGCCACGGCATTTCTGCTCATTTGCGTGGAGTGCAGGCTGGTGATGTGCAGCACTCGCACACATGGATCTGCCTGCAATGGCAAGGGGAGGTGCAGGCTCTGAGCACACCGACTCCTGTGTGAGGGATTTACATTGAACCAGGTGGTGTGGGAGGGCCAGATGCACAGCAAAGTGATGGGGACCGAACTTAGACCCTTTAAAAGCTTCTTTGTCTCCACTAGCCCTTATGTGAACAGGGCGATTCATCTTTTGGACTGCTAAGTATGATTTAATGCATACAATGTGTCTTTCCACCCATTAATTTGGGTGGCAATGGCAAAGTCTTTCTATTTGTATTCAGTTAGGAGGTTCATCAGACCCCTGGACTGTCTAAGGGTTACCAGTAAGATCATCCCTGTATCTCTGAATATTCAAACTGGGTAGGAAAACCAGGCTCAAGCAGGCAGGTGAGACAACCTGGAGCTGTGCAGCAGAGAGCACTGATTCGATGTTGCTCTTCTAGCTTGGAAACGCAACTTCAGCTTTTGCTCATGCAAAACCAAAATAAGGATGTGAAAAGCGTTCAGTAAGAGTTATGTTAATGATGGACCTCGCCTGAGCTGTGGCTGGCTGGCTAGCAGCAGCCAGGTTCTTCTGGCTTGGTTTCTCCTCCTGTCGCACCAGCAACTTAAATTTTCCAGACTTGGTCTGGTCTCCAGCTCTTTGAGATGAACACAAAGCTCACCTGACCCCATGCTACTGAAGCAGATGTGAAAATCAAGCAAGTTGATTATTTTTGATCAATGAGTAAAATCAAAACACATGTGTCCTGAAAGGAGACAGGTACTGCTGCATCAGCCTGTCACTAGGACAGAGAGGGTGACAAGGGCATCCGCTGTAGCACCCATCTCTAGAAAAACGGCACCCAGACTCCCTAACAGGCGTGTGTACACACAGACCTTCATGCTTCACTAGGGCATCTGGATAACGATGTTGCTTTTATTGCCTTTTTTCACATGCTACCTCTTTTGTTTTAGAGTATGGCTAAAACAGATGAAGGAGTAAAATTCCTGAGTACTGAGGAAGAGGGACAAGAACCTGGACTCACCACTCCTCCAGCCTGATCATTATCAGCCTGCTCCTAAGAAAGACAGCAGCAGGTTTGGATACTGAAGACGATGTTTTAGCAAGGGCAGGTAAAACCAAAACCAGCAACCAACTGGCTTGCTGATGTTTTGATTTTTAAGTGGTTTATGAGGGATCTGTCTCATAAGGATCCTCCATGCTCTCAGCTCCAGCAGCTACCAGGTGTTTAGCTGAGGTACTTGGGCAGACTGTTTTTTCAGGCATGTGCCCATTGGAATGGCATCCAAAAACGGCTCAGAAACTTGCTTTCATTTGGGAAATACCCCAGCTCAGTAGGCAAGTTTAACTGGAAAAGAATTTCAGTGCTGAGGAGTAGGATGGAGTTTTCTGCAATGTAATTTTATCTGTGCTAAGACTTGCAGTAATTTTTTTTTCTAAATCTGCCTCCTGGCATTGTGTGACTAAAGGAAAATCTGGGGTTTGGATTTATAGTTTCTTACCATTGTTGTAATGAAAACAGTTCTCAAACATTAATATTAAAAGGTCAATTAAAAGGCAGGGAGCAGGTTACACTTCAGCAGCATTCAAAAAATACAGAGCATTTCTACCCACAACATCTGAACAGTCAGGACGGGGCTGATGGAGAAAAGAAATCCAGTTGCTCTTTTCCTTCAGCTGCAAAGGCCAGTTTGTATTTGTATCCGTGCAGTGAAACGAGGGATCAGGGGGAGAATTCGGTCTGCGGCGGGGGCCGGCTGCTGTGTCAGTGCGGGAGCATCCAGCCCATGCGACGGGGAATCTTTGCCCCTGCCAAGCGCCGCTCCCTGCCCTTTTGCAGACGCAGCAGCGATGCCTGTCGGGGCTTGCTGCTGGGTCAGCTGCGATTCCTCGGATCAAATAGCACCATCCGTGTCCCTCCTGCGCCCTGAGCAGCTGTGCTGGGGTCACCCGAACCAGAGACTGAAGCCCTTTGGGCTGGTTGACAGCCCAGGAAACACTTGCAGCTTTCCGAAAAGCCTGGGATGGGGGCTTGCTGCCCCCCCGAGACAGCAGCTACTTGGGAAGCCCAGGGTGCAAATCCTGGGGGTGCAGCTCAGTGCTCAAAATACTACGCTCAGGTGCAGTTTTCTTCTCCACAGCAGGTCTTCCCTCATGTATTTATTTACTGTTAGTAATAGCAATACATTTTTACCTAAACGCTTCTGTTGTACTGCTTCAATATGAATTTTGCAGCTCAGACCATGGGCTTTTGTGAAGATAAGCTGGAAGCAGACTGGTCCCTGGCCTGAGTTTGGATCTGGGTTTACTCAGCTTTGCTTGCCTTTCTTTATCATCAGCCAAACCAAAACCTTGGATCCAGCTCCCCGTGAATGGTGGTAAACTTTGGATCTGAGCTCCTGTAATAAGCAGTTGTGTGCCCTGGCTGGCAGCTTAAGACTCTGTAGAAAGAACTATTTCTAGGTATTATTTCTAAACAGCGAATGACAGCTGAAAGAAGAACCTTGTCCAGCCAACTCCTGCATCCACCTCTTCATCTTTCCAAGGAAAATGCGTAACCAGAATGAGACAATGAATGAGATAAATAACATTTAACTGGTATTGTAATGAACCTCGAGCAGTCTGCCTCTGTGGATAACCTGCAAATTATCTCCACTGCTGTTCTGTGAGCTTTTAAAAGAGGCTGTGAGTTATTCGCCAAATCCCCTGAAACACAATTGGAATTGAGCAACAGATTCCCAGCGGTCTCATTTGAAAATCCCAGCCATATCCCTATAGGGAGGTAGAGCTCCAGGTTAAATACACCATAAAAAGGCTTGGATTTCCTTGTGTGGGATGGCAGCATAGAGAAGGAGGATGATTATGTTGCATGGCATTAAGAGACCATCGAGCCCGTGAAGCCGTGAGGTTTTGTTTCCAGTTCCTGGATAGCTGGGAGATTAATCTGGCCACAAAAGCAGAGCTTCACACTCTGTGCTGCCTGACTGCTGCTGCGAGTACTGGCAACGGCAGGCTGAGATGGGCGGAAAAAAAGAATTATAGAGCCACAGACTCATTTGGTGGGGAAAGATCATCAAGTCCAACCATAACCTGGGGGTTGAAATAGAAAGCACACCAAAAAGTTAGCAGCTTTTCCAAAACTGCTTTTGAATTAACTGTTGGGGGATTTGGCTTAGGTAAAGCTTATGAAGAAATTCTCCTCATCTTGGTCTCTGTGCAACCTTCCGGCTGCTTGAAATTTTAGGAGGAGTGGAAAGAGGGAGAGATCTGGAGCTTTCCTGCCATCTTACTGTCTTAGTCTGGATATAAAATATCAGTCTTCTGGCTGTACATATTCTCAAAGTGCAGCCAACGGTGCAGTGGAGGCGTAAAGCAGGGATGGGTGTTCCCTGGGCAGCAAGGACCTCTGCACGTCTGCTTTTACATCTGCCCAGCCCTTGGGAAGCAGGAAACAGGAGCTGCTCGATCCCTCCCCTCCGTTCAGTGTGCGCACACCCAGATGTGCAACCAAAACAGAAACTGGGCTACAGCAAAGGGTGTGCCAGAGGCACAGGACACCCCATATATGTTTATTTTCAAGATTATCTCTTCATCCTTTCTTCATTAAAAAGCAAATGACATTTCACATCTCATAAGCTCTCACTTGGCAGTTCTCTAGCAACCCTTCCAAGTGTTAATGAGATGATCTTCATTATTTCCTTATGAGCTGGGTAGGCTACACAATCCCTGCTTTTAAGGTAAAGATAAACCATGAAGGCAAAACACCGCTCACTCTCCGACGAGGTTGAGCCTGACTGCCCAACTGGCCCTGCATGGCACAGGACGTGGTGCTGGCATCGGCGGCGCAGAGCTGGTGCAGTGGCTCATCGGAAAAAGCAGCGCACACCTAACACTCATCTGCTCCTCTAGTTCACACCTTGGTAGATGACGGTGAGGGGATCAGCAGGGATGCAATTTAATAATTGCCTTACAGGTGTTTTCAGAGGAAAGCAGGAAGGGAGGGACCTATTGATGGCTCCCCTCTAGTTGAAAACCCAATCCCTGATGCCTGATGTGTGTGTGATGCTGTGGAGGACCAGCTGCCAAGCACAGCCATCACCATTGCTTTTGGCTGAACCAAGGTGGGTGAAAAGGAAGAGGGATGAGACGGTGAAGTTACTGCCACAGAGTCAAGGGGACATTTCCACAGCTTCTGCATGTACCTGCGAGTTTGTAAGGGGTAGACTGAAACACATTTGCAAATATTTGGTATTTGTCAGCCAACTGTGATTTCTTACCCATTCAGGAGGAGGAAAAAAGGGCCAAAAAAGTCTTTTCTTGTATGCAGAATAACAGAGTTTCCATCTGCTACGTCAGATATTGCATGTCTAGGGTTTGTGAAGAGTAATTATTTTTATGCCCTACAGTAGAGTTTTCCCAGCTCACCCTGGATTTCCAGGAAGAGAGGCATTTCCTAAGGCACCATGCAGGGCTCAGAGCAGCCCGGTAAATAACCTGATGACTCCCTTGGCTCTGCTCCTTGGGGCATTTCTTAAAGTGCAGTCTTGGAGCACACTGTTCTTAAATCACAGCATAAAAATAACCAAAAGAGTATCAAGTGAATTTTAGGAGCTGGCAGAATGGTGGTAATAAACAAAGTTAAATTAGTCTGATAACAATATCCTGTTACCGGAGGAGAATAAGCAATACTCTGTAATGGTAAAATATAAAAACTTTCTTGTGACAAGGCATCGATTTTCCCAAAAAGGAAAGGGAGAACAAACTGCAGCCATAATGCAGCGTGTGTGTGCACCAAGAGGGTATAACGATGACAACACTGAGTATCTCATTGCCAAAAGCTCGGGCTGCATGACCTTTAGCGGCGTTCAGGATTGTGTGTCTGTTTAGGATGTCATTAAACAAGACAGGCTTCCTCCAGCTGAATAGCGTGTAGAAGTGCTTGGAGCAGATTTGAAGGGCTGGATTCCAGACTAGCTGGTTAATGAACCTGGAAAAGCTGCACGTCAGTAAGAAACCCAGCACAAAAATTGGTTTTGGACAGTAGCACTTTGCTCGGTGTTCAAGTCAGTTGCCTGGCTTCCGTAGTACAGGTCCCACTGCTTGTTGTGCTACAGAATGGGGTGTGGATGTCTCTAAGGCAAATTTAGATCAACTGGAATAGTCCTTAGGATTGTGGTAGCTAGGCTCATGGTGAGGGGATGGCTACGTGATCACTGACAGCTTTGCAGATCTGTGGGAGGGATTACAGGGAACCACTGGTGCTCAACCCAAGGTTTAGTACTCAAAAGCTAAGGGTGGTGCTATGAACATGTTTCTCATGGCCGGGTTAGTTGTGAGTGGCATTTGAAAGACACTCTATAGAGTAGGATAAAGAGAGTGGAGAAGTGTAAGGTAGCTTGTAGACTGACATTAATTACCCACTAATTTTCTAGCTGTGATCCATGAAATACTTGTTGCTGATCCCCAGACAGATGGCTAGTCACATAGGACGGGCTTCTCCTCTTTATTTCCATCTGCTATATTTCATTAAGACAGCTAAAAATAAAAATATCTTTAATGTTATTTCTCCATGTAAGTTACTGATACAGTGATTTGTGAATAGAAGAGTTTCCAAGCGACGAGATTTTCTTAATTAATTTGTGATCCTTGGCATGAAAAGTGACTGCAAACCCCTACACTAGACTCGTCATGAGCACTACACTTACTTCTAAGTGCTATTTATCTAGAAGAGTCAGTTCAAAACAATTTTTTTCTGGTACAAGGGGAGAAAAGAGGCTGCTGTCTCTTCTGAGCAGAAGTAGTTGCCATTTTTAGGTTCTAACCAGTTGTAGATGGCACCTATGAAATGGAGATGTAGTCACGAAGATCCTTTAGTCACAAAGTCTTCTTTCCCTCTCTGTAGTAGGAATATCTCCAGAAACAGCTTTCCTGCGCAGCTCCAAGCCTCCTTTCAGCCAGCACAGTGCCCAAAGCCTCCCTGGGGGGAGTGGGTTATTTTTGGGAGGTTGTTTGGTGCTGTCTTTCTCAGATTTTGTGGCTCTATCTAATGTGTTTTTGAGTGTGGTGAAGCTGGGTTCTCACACACGCAGCTCTATCAATTTCAGCATTAAGCTCCTGATGTATTAAAATGTTCTCCAGGAAAGCTAAGGTCTCCTCTCTTGAATGTACTTATTTTTCAGAAGGGACAAAAGCCTGAACTATTTAAGTGTTGATAATCTTTTCTAGTCCTTCCATGCCTTTCCCACAAATTCTTTCAGAAGGACAGAAACTCTCCCTTATTTCACAATGAAGAAGTTTTAGCATTTAGAGGTGGCCCAAACACCCTAGAGTAAGTGCAGAAACAGGGGGCAGACAGCCCAGCAGAAGCAGTGTGGTGTGATGAGGAGCTCTGAGGATTTAGCAGAGTCTCCAGAACTTTAAAATGAAACCTGGGATTGATATCTTAGACCTTGGCTATTTTTATTCTTGACTACACAAACTATTGCCACAGACCTGAATGGCGATCACAGATGCTTATGAGAGATGAACTCTTACTTTACCCTACTTGTAAAAGTCTAAAGGAAGCATGCTATTTTAAACACCACAACTCAAAGCACCACTATGACTTAGCACCACTGCCCACAACACAGGCGAGAACCTTTGTTCTCACCCCTCCTTATCGGTTGTTTCTGCTTAGAAAAACAGGGAATTTCCTCACCCTCCTGGCGACATTCCCACGAGGAAATTCCTCCTCGCAGCCACAGCCACTGAGGCAGTCACACAACCCCTCCTCCTCTCGGATCACGCCGTGTTCCCATGTGCCCAGGCTCCGGCTGCTCACTCAAGGAGCACCTTTAGCTCCGTTTTTCCTCCTCCAAGAGCAGTTATTTGAGCTCCGCCCTAAGAGCACATTGACTTAGGCCCCAGTTTAGCCAGCAATTTTATCACGTTAAGTGTAATTGACTTGGACCTTCAGTCTGTTTTTAGCTTATCAGAAGCATGGGTGGGTAACGCCACCATCCTCTTACGCACTCTTGGCTCTTGTAGAGGTTGACCATGGGTGAGCAAAGGGGGCATGTGCATAAAATTGGGCAGGAACTCAGGTAAGGAGGACTCCATCCAGCATGGTGGCATGGCTTTTAAGGCCTAATTATCTTTACACAACACTGCAGAGGTGTCTGCTCCATGGCTGTGACACACCGCAGGTTACTGGGTACTTCTACCCCAACTCACCACCACTGCAGCGTAATTCAATTTTGGGTAGTCTGTGCCTTACTCAAACTTTGCCTCGGATATGAGGAGCCCTTCAGGATTAATTCTTAAACTTAGGAGCAGAGAATGTGGCTAACATTGGCAAAAAGCAGCAATTGCTTCCAGTCAAAAAAAACCCTTTAAATCCAGTAATACTAGATATAGTGTTTCATTCTGTTTAAACCACAGTGAAGTTGGACGCAGCAGCACCTCATTTTCCTGCAGGGCCTCATCAGATCAGTACAAAGCTTAATGACAATAGTTAAAGAAAAAGAAAGGCGCCATGGATTTCGCTTAGCCGCTTACAACATTTACCTTCAAAGTCTGGCATATTTAATTCAGACCATATAAAAATTCCAGTGGTGATGGGTGGACAAGACTGAATGTTGAATGAAGACTTTTGTTTTCCTGAACAGAGCTGAAATGAAGAAGCAGCCAGGTTGTGACGATCACATTTCTCTTATAGGTCAGAAGTTCAACGTCTCATCGGGTTTCATGTCATGGGGCTGCTCTGTTCCTAATTGCAACCAGCCAGGAGTCCACACATCAGTGAGCTTTTACTCTGGGCTCCTTCCATAAGATATATATTGTAGTCAAAGTAATGACTAAATAATTTAAAATGTATTTTTAAGAGTGAATCATTACCTTTCAATTCTACACCACAGCAGAAAATGAAATTAGGTGCTAGCTTACATTCATGTAAAATATAAAACCCTATACTTAATTGGATCATCGCTACAGCAAGTTTATTTTGCACAAATTTAGTACATGCATTAAGCCATGAACCTCTGGTAGCTATGTTCTCAGATTCAAAGGTACCTGGAGCCTCATGGTGATAGAGGAACCAAAACTCTCAGAAACCTGGTGCAAGGCCCAGGCCTGACCCCAAAGACAGCTGTGGACATGGATGAAATGCGGTTGAGCTGAGCTGTGGTCGTGCAGGAGGTGAGAGAGGATCTGTGTAACCAGCACTCTGCAGCGCAGGTCCCGCATGATCCCACTACACAACTCAATGAATTATTTATACATTTTGGGGGAGAGGCTATAGCCACATCTGAAGCTGAAATAAAAAAAGCAGCTTAGCACTTAGCCGATGACTGACTTTTTGAATAATTTAAATTTGTCAGAGACATCCGTGGTGGACTCATGTAACCTCCTATGGACACCCATTCACCTGCAGAATGAAATGAGACAGAGCACACATGCGAGCCAGATCACAACATGAAATTATGACAGAGGAACACAAGCTGTTACGCAAGGATGATGTGGGGCATTGACTGAAAATCAATTTGGGGTAACTCATGTTAATCCGATAGCTAATGAAGATTAACCTACCAATCCTAAAACAACTTTTCAATGTGTTTATCTTCTGCAGAGCCCCTCTCACCACACCTTTGCTTTAAGAAACGTCTCTCTCACGTGGCAACTAAGTCTTAGAGAGGTTTTCTCCTTCCTACATGCAGGACAGACCATCCTGTGACCTGCAACATATTCTCTCCTTAATAAAGCATCTTCTAAACATGAAAATGGGGCTTTCACAGGTTTCAGCGTACTCTGTTAGGAAGAATGAGGCTTTTGCGGGTGCTGCAGGACAGCTTTGAGATGCCGGCATTGCCTGGGGTTGCAGCACAGCGCCAGCCAAGAGGAGCAGGACTGCACAGAAGACACGACTGTGTTCCTCGGATGCTACGAATTTCTCTTAAAGCCAAGAAACCTGAAACTGCAGTGGCAAGGCAGACTTCCTCTCGAGATGGAGTCGAGGCAGGCTAATTTTAGTCACCATGCACTATGCAAATCGTCGCTCTGTAGCTGAGTTTATTTTTCAAAGTGCTGACTGCCAAACTCACTGCAGGGCACAGACTCTTCATAAGGGTCTTAAAGAGGTTTGAAAGCAGCTCTTCGGGTAGTGGTGCAACTTCTCAGATGCAGGGTGTGTGTGCTCAAAGGGGCCTGGGTAGAAAGTGCACTTTCAATAGGGAAGGTCTAGATGACCGGTTTAGATCATACATTGATTTTCTACCTGGCCAGAATTAGCTGTTAGTGGGTTTTTAAAAATATGTTTGGTTCTACATGTAATTTTTCTTTTGCCTTAAAAACTCGCCTGGTAAGCTGCACACTGTAGGCCCACAGGAGATGGGAGTGCCCAGTATCTGTTGATAAAGGAAGCAGATCGCTGCTGGTTTTTAAATTTATTCTCTAAATATTTGGCACACTCACAGAGTCCACCTTTAACTGGGATTGATCTGACTTCATACAAAAGAAGTAATTCTTTAAAAAACTCTTCTTAACTGTGATTCATGGCACTCACTTAAAAAACAGAAGCAGATACGAGTAATGCGGAGCAGCAGAAGCAAGGCAGGGTAGGCTTCCAGGAAGCCTGGATTTTAGCATGAACAGTAAATTGTTACATTTCTCTTGTGTTAAAAAGATTTAGCATGCAGACTTTCATCTGATAACTTTCATGATGTCTCTATCACGAGTTGTACTATGACTGAATTGCTCTTTGTATTTAAAAGAAATAATTCTCCATTATTTCATATCGACCTATCATAGATATCTTCAGAAAACTTCCTTTCTTAAATTTAAGAATAACCACTTCCAAGTTTGATACCTTACCCATAATCTTCAAGGCATTTATCCATCCAAGCAGGGCTGCCTGGAGCCAGGCTTGGAAAGGCACTTGGAATCTCAAACTCAGAAATGAGGCAGGAGATAGTTTTCAACTATGAAATTATTTTTAAAGGCACTGTTCAGTGGCTGATCTTGAATCTTTAATGTAAGTGCTTTGGATCTGGAGCTCTAACTCCAGTGAGTGGTCAGAATTTCTCCTTGAAATCTGCTGTGGGCTTTAGGGGAGACTTGGAGAAAAAAATGTGCATAGCAAAATCGAATTTAGTTATAAAGATTTTGTAATATCCAATTGCATTTAGGGCATGGAAAAGGACTGCCTCTGTATTTCTCCGAATGCAGGGAGCTGCTACATTGTGTATTTTTTACCATTTATGTGAACAATCTGACTATTTTGTAAGAGGCCAGCAACGCTCAAAGACACTACCAAGATTAAAATAAATAACTAGGACTTCATATATGATGTGTGGCAGCTCCCCAGCCATTGGAAGGGTGGGACTGAGAAAAAAATATCTTTTCCATAGTAAAAGCTCGGGATAATCCAAGTGGACTCCAGCTGCCCTCTTTTGGGGGAAGGCGAGGGAGCCGGGCGGCCGCTGGAGGTCAGTGGTCTGCAGCGGGGATGCTCGCAGGAGCGAGATGCTGGCAGGAGAGGGATGCTGGCAGGAGAGGGATGCTCGCAGGAGTGAGGTCTTTAGGGGAGCTGAAGGCCACGCAGATGAAAATGATTCACCTGTTTAATTCACAGCACCTTCCTAAAAATGTATCTCCCATGGATGTGGAGCCACATCCCAAATCTAAGCCTAGGGAGCAATAAAGAGCCTCTGTGGAGATGAATGGTGCATTTGTGCTGCTGGGTGTTTCACCCGGACGAGCAGACACGCTGCCTTTCAGCGTGGCTATGCTCTATTTTTGTACATTTTCTGTGTCATTTCATTGCCCCTCAGCTTCATATTAAATCTGACCTTTCTACGGCACTTGACTGGGGAAAGATAATTACCTACTTTGCTTTCTTCGGGGCTATACATCATTGCACATGGCAGGTAGATAAGTGTATCTGGAAAATATGGTTGCATGCGAGACTAGACAGAAGAAAATATCTGCGAGTAGGTCAAGATCCACTTGAAGACCTGCCAGACCTGCCTGAGCGCAAATATAGTTTTCAGGCTGGATATTTAACTCCCACTGGCTCATGTGAAAACTCAGAGATTGCAGAAAATCTTCTTTTGCTTTGAAGAGTGGAGAGAGGCTTCAGTTCCCCCTTGCCTGCTGCTGCAGAAAGGCCCTGAGAGAGCACAGTAAGGCTTCTGTGATTTCCGATGTTACCAAGAGTTGGGAAGTTATGAAGGAAGAAAAGGAATTATTTCAGGTTTCATACAGTGGCTAGAGATAGATCTAAATACGCCGTTGTGTAACCCTTGGACTGGAACTAAGACTGTGTATTGCACAAAATAAACATCACTCAAAAGGAGTTTAATACCTAAGTGCAGCCGTAAGCATCGGGGCTCCCCAGGGGATAACCATAACCTCACACAAACAGCTCTGTTAGAGCACCCTTACAGAAACATCAGGGACCTCTTCTAATTAATGCAACTATAAATTATATGCATCTAGTGTGGCTGATCTGTTGACTGCTGAAGACATTAATTGCTGTAACACAGTGACAAACCTGAAATGATGGCAAAGCAGGAGAGGTGTGGGAACACGGCGTGACTGCTGTTTGGGTCAAGCAATAAATAGCTTTCTTATGGCTGTGTCTATTTTATATGTCCAGGAGCAGAGTAAAAGAGCCTGCACTGTGCTCAGTGTTGTTACATCTGCTTATTCTTATTGCTCTTTATAGTGTCTTGATATGGTGCTATCCAGAAGTACTGGGATATTCGGGTTATAACCTCTGACAAGTGATGGAGGGGACGAGGGTCAGCTCAGCCTGGGGTTTGAAACCCCTTAATTAAGGTGAAAGAAAACACCTTGATGTCACAGCTTGTGCTACTCATTTTACTCATGTAGAAGCTTCACTTAATGTTGAAGAGATTAAAGAATAAGCTAACTTGATACAGAAGCATCATCCAACGAAAACAAAGGCAGTTTAGCTAAAATTGGTTTGAAAATGCTCATTAATTAAGCTAATGTAAATTTGCATAGATGTGGGCTTGCT
>NW_010185570.1:31899-37438 GCF_000695765.1 Mesitornis unicolor | reverse complement strand
TCTTTCCCCTCCTCTTATTACCTAAATGGCACTAATTATTTCTCTAATTATTATGTAATTGAGTGGCCTTGGGATCATTGATTACAGATGCACTGCCTCATCTCACTGTTTTGCCTGAATCCGAGCAGAAGAGAGAGACGTTCTTCTGGGACGCGGTGCTGCTCCTTTTGGCTACAGTCTTGACCTTAAAAAAAGAGGAAAAGAAAAAGTGAGTAAGCTGAGCTATTTATAGCTCAGCTAATTATTTTGATATGATATGACAGCAGCGGAGTCTGTTTTCTCTTCACTCAATTAATGGCAATGGAAAAAAGCATTCAATACCCTTTTAACAGTATTCGCTGGCAATGATACAAACCTTTGCTTGATGTTTTAAGGTGCGGGATTTTGCAGTACAGCAATGGGGGGATACAATGCTGCGTTGTGGTTTTGGTGGGTGTGGGAGAAGCTGCAATGTGAGAAGTTGAGTGGGAGTTGCTGTTATTAAAGAAAAATAACCACTATTTGGTGGTAAGGTGGCATGCAGCAAGACTACGCAAGGCACTGAGGAAAACTGTACAGGTCAAAGCTCAGGTGCCTTCTGGGATGCTTGGTGGGCACTGAGGAGTTTAAGGCAGCTGAAGCTTTACCATTCACAAGCGGGGAAACTGAGGCGGAAGCGAAGTAACCTGGCAAAGGTTGAAAGCAAGTAAATGGCCAGAGAGGGAAAGTCTTGGTTTGTGGTCTCTGATCCATTGTGGGTTTGTGCTGTGCTTTTCACTGTCTCTTACCTGCATTTGTGCTGTTCCCATGCACAAATTCTGGGAGGGAGACCCGCTGGGCAGCAAATGAACCGGGGAAGGTGGAGAGGACAGAGGGCAATGTCATGGCTGGGTTTTCTGTTGTCCACTACTGAAGATTCTGCAATGGAAACCACCTCCCAACCACCGCGATGTGTTTTCTAGGTCTCTGGGGCAGTTGCTAACAGCAGTTATCCCTGGTCTATCTTTTGGAGCTGGACAAGAAGTTTGATTTTTTATTCTGTAATATTTTTGGGATTAAAAAAATAATGGAGTGGATGAAATCCTAAACTATTATGAATTATTTCTGGTGAAAAAGCACTTTACTGTTGAAGCTTGTGTCTTGCTCCCCCTCCCAGGCTTATAAAATACCTTTTCTTCCTTGCTGCTTGCCACCCTGGGGGCGTTGTGCAGCTTGTCCCTCTCCATGACCACAAAATTCCTGCCAGAGGATCTGCCGTGTACTACAGGGCCTTCTTCACTCTTGAAAGAGAGGGAGAAAACAAACACACGCTCTTCTCCTTTCGAGGCTTTGATTGCGTCCCTGAAATCTGTGTACTTCTCAGGTTGCTTTTGGTGACCTTTCAGGCTTTCAGAAAGCAGGTGCTGTTTGTGAAGCCTTTACGTGACTATCGCTTTGTTTTCCTTTTATTTATCTTTTTTTAAACATGTGGGTCAGGCAGCTGCAGGTACAGTGCAATATTCATGAGAGGCTCTGATTTATGCAGGCACAAGGTTGTGCAGCGGATTACAAGGTACTGAATGTTATATGCAGTTTTAATTTCTTTTTATGACCAAAGGACACAGCCAGAGTTTCTCAAATATGGAATTTATGAGAGCCTCATTCATGCAGGTTTTAAAGGGCCCCTGTATCTGCCTCGTAAAGTGGCTGCGCTGGATGATGGGGTGAGCAGCCTGCTCTGCCTTTGCCACTTAACGAAAGTATATATAAAAACACAGCTAGGGCAATTCGTTTGACACCCCATTCACCCAGAATTTGCATTTACTGGCATACAATTCAAGGTATTAAATGCAACAATATGGCCCTGCAACAAAATGTGCATGTCTGATGTGGTGAATTATCCAGCCCTCTCCTGCTTCATGTGTTAGATGTTGAATTATATGTGCTTGCATCCTACATTTTGGAGAGAGAGATGATTCTTTGGAAAGTCACCAGAGATTTTGCATTGGCACTGGAACCATTGGTATATCCAAAAGCCTGATAATGGGTTTCTGATGGGACATGTCCCCAACTGTTGGCTTAAAACACTGATTCTGGCAGCCTGTGCCTATCTCCATCTCCACAGCCCCTGGGGAGGGCAAAGGGACCCTGCTTCAGTCTCCATCAGCACAGTGAGAGGTGATTTCCAAGCCTGGCATCTCAGAAAAAGGCTCATGCCATGGTTGATGCTCCAGGATGGTCGATGCATGGTCCATCCAGTGAGCCCCAAGTTCCCATCTCATGGGCGCTGCTGTTGTAACTTGGAGAAATGGAAAAAGCCTCACCCACCTTCAGCTGAAATTTCTGCAGAAGGGGAGCTTTCCTCTCCATCTTCCCTCCCTGCCATGCCATCCAGGAAAACAAAAAGGCACTGCTCACATCTGCTCTTTTCTCCTCCTACACGCAGGCTCTTTCTCGGCTCTCTATTAAACCCCTTCCCACACAGCGGCGTAGGCAGCCATACGCACATACATCTCCGTACAATTTTTTCCCCATCCCTTGGGAGCGACATTTGCAACAGTGACTGCTGAGGGTTTATTTTTGTTCTTTGCTAAGATTTTGGTTAACGGGGCTTCTCGGTCTCCAACTGCACCTACTCTGCTAGCGATCAGCCCGTACGTCGTGTATCAGCAGGGCTGACATGGAAGCTGATGGAGACACTGCGAGTGGGTGGAAATGCACGCAGCAACGTATGTAGAAATCTCCCATTGCTAAGCTACGCTCAGGTGCGTTTACTTCTACCAAGAGGGGTTACTAAGGAAACAAGGAGCCGATTTCTGGAACAAAAAAAAACCAAAGCAGACATTTTTAATGAGCAACAAAAGCTACACTTGTCCTTCAACTTTGATGTGCTGGGATCTGGTCTTTGGGCTCTGATTTTGAAGTCACTTGTCCCAGTTCTGTCCTCGGTGCTCATGACCGTGGCAGGGGGCCGAGCCTTCACCATAAAACGCCTGAGCTCTGAGTCACTCCCGCTTCTGGCAAAGGAAACAGGAGAATCCATCTGGGCTCGTTCCATCCCAAAAAACTTGCCATGTTTTGCAATTTGCACATTTTTCTCCTTCGATTGGAACGTGTTGGCTTTTCCCGACGCTGGCATGGCTTTTTGCTGCAACAAGAAAAATCCCCATCAAAATAAGTTTTGCAGCAAAGTTTAATCATAGCGGTTCACGGCTAAACAATGCTGGCTGCTGCGCGGGAAGCTCTGCGCAAAGATGCTCAGCTTTTTCCCACAGCCTCGATTAAGCCCGGTTGCCAATTATCGGTTTGTGTGTACATTGCATCCTGGCCGAGGCTGTTACAAGGGAAAACTGCACTGCCAACATGGCAAGAGCTGGACAGGGAATTACCCAATGGGGACAAAATAAAGGCACGGGTTTGAAGGCATTGGAGGAGGTTGGACTCAGACCCAGCCTTGGCCCACCCAAGTCTGGCCGATCAAAGGGAACGAGTGATTTTCTGTATCAGAAATATCAATTATCCTTGGAAACGCTGCAGTGATTAATTGCACTGCGAGGCATTAATAGTTATGTCAAGAGTTCCTACTTGATAACAGCAAACAGAAAGGGTTTTAAGATATAGTGTTACTCTATAAGAGGAAAAATACATTTTCCAAGTTAAGAAGTCGGATCCAAATACATAAAACAATTCAGAAAGTGCTGCAAAAGAAACACGAATAGGAGCAACATCGTTAAGAAGGAGCCTTTCAAAAGGAGTTTTAATCGCCAATGAAAGTTCTCCAGTATAGAAGTAAAGAAAAATGATTTCTTTTTTCAAATTGTATTTCCTGAATAGTGTGTTTCGTCTGGGGGGATGTGACACAATTGTGTATTTTCCCACCATTCAGAACGTATAATTCCCAAGTTATGATATGGAACACTTGCTCATTAAAAAAAATATCTAAGCTTGCAAACCTGATGCATTTTGCAGTATGATTAACTTGCTGGCTTCCAGAGTGTTTAATTCAAACAAAGAAAAATGAGAAAGGTTCAAAGAGAATGGTTCAGTTTATCTTGGTATGTCATTTTTTCTCCTGTGAATGCAGAAAAATAGAAATAACAGTTTATGTTGGTTGTGATAGATTTACAGTAATGTTAGATTACACCCCGACCATCCTGAAGACGTATACTTCTTTCAGACTTTACTATCAAGCAATTTAAAAACCCAATGCATTGGAAATTCATTCCAGAAGAAAGGCAAGGAAAAGACTGTTGTTCTTCCACTTTAGCTATTCTTGCTAACATTTGTGTGCAAATGGCAATGGGGTTGGGGGGGAAAGAAGAGATGCTTGTAGCAGCACATATATTTTGCAGCAGGAAAGGGCAGTGTGGATGTTTTTTTAACTGCCTCTACGTGAGAGGGTTTTTATTATAACTGACAGTGACAAATATTGCACGTCCAGCCACGACGTGATATAAAAGTGATATAAGAGGTGTGTATGAAGCAGATTGTGGTCTTCTGGAGGGATCAGTGCTTTTGCTATGGGAAATCATAGATTTGTCCCGAGCACCGAGGTGCTGGATCTGAGGACTGATCCAGAGCCGAAATCTTGGAAAAGTCCCTGGGGCAGCTGTGGCTCTGCTGGCTCTTGCAGGGGAATAAACTGCCTTTCCACAGCTATTTTTATCCGAGGGGTTGCACCGCTTTAGGGCTCTGTTTCAAATATAGCACTGCCAAGGCAGGCCCCAGGGGTGCGATGTGGTTACCCCTCCCTGCTGCTGGGTTTCTCCTCAACCTGTCCCAAACCAGCAGTAAAGCTGGTGCTGCTGGGGACAGCAGGAAAAATAAAGGAAGTTCTGTGATAGGAAGTTTCATAGCTTGCTTCAGTTTCCTATATATTGCTTTTTGGAGGTGTTTTTAAATTACCTGAAATACAGTTGCACAGCATTTCCAGCAGTCACAGTCTGACCTGGGATACAAATGTTTTGCAGTTTTTAATAAGAATGAAAAATCTCCAAAGTAAGGTTCACACTAAATAGTGGTGGGTTTTTTTAAAGTTATGGTGCTGGTTTCAAAAATGTCACAGTTGAGTCATCGAGCATGGTCACAGCTTCCAATCCTTCATTATTTTTCTAGGGGGGAAAAATTGAAAATATTTTCCTTAATAACCCTGTGCAGTATCCGACTGCTGGGCAGGTACCTCTACCCTGACCTCCACTTTGGCAGCAGCACAAAAACCCCGCTGGACCTGCCAGAGCACCCGGGTTCACAGGGTGGTCAGGACAAGCAAGAGATGGAAATATTTTTGGGATGAGCTGGGATTCCCTTGGAGATCCTGAACGGCACAAACAGCCGTGCTGTTCCAGACAACCCTGAATTGCAGAGCACGACACCGGTCTGGTCAGACCCTGCTGCTGTCTGATATCCAGCAACGATCGAAGGTTGTCAATTATAGAGAAATTAAGAGCCCTGTGAAGAAGAGTTTGGGCTTAAAACACAACTGGAGCTTGCCCAGATTCAGGGGATGTTTCTCGCTAGGAGTCAGCACAGCCGAAACACCGCACAGCTTCAAACTGCTGGTGGTGATGAAGAGAATGGTGGG
>NW_010185570.1:30913-31868 GCF_000695765.1 Mesitornis unicolor | reverse complement strand
GTGGGAGCTGGGAATCTTAACGCCAGTGCTGGAAAACACTGGCATTGAGCAAATATTAAAGTCTGCATTTCCCCAAGCATCTGGGAAAAAAAAAAAATTAAAATTTTGTGGATTTCGGCCACTCCAGCAACAGGATAGAAACACACTGTGCGCTTTAGCAGTACCAATGGTTACCTTGATTTTTTTTTTTTTTAAAGCCTTTAAATATTTACAACAAATTGCTCAGGAAGGAATTATTGGTTACTCATATTCATTACTGTTCTGCTAAAAATTCAAAATCAAATTTTAAGGAAAATGCCTGGTGGTAGACACTTTGTGGTGAGGAAAAAAAACAACCCCAGATCGGCTGTGCTAGCACTTGAGATTTATTTGCGTAATTACAGTTAATAGGAAACGCAAGTCTCCTAAAGAAATAACATTTTCTTCTCAAGCTGTTGAGGAACGCTGCATGGATCATAAATGATAATAATGCTGTGTGCGTGCCCAGGCAAATATTTGGCCGGGGTTGGTTTTTTGGGATACCTTTTTCCCCTGGGTGCCTGGGACGCACACCCTGCGCACTGGCAGGGAACAGCCGGGTCAGCAGCGCATTTTTGTTTCAGCCCAACACAGGAACGGCCACGTTTCCGTCTGTTTCGGGTCACCGAGTTTATGCATCCAAGCTCCAAATCAGCCCAAGCTGACTTGAACCGCTGCCAGCCTGGCCTAAGATTTGAGAGTCTGAGTCTAACCAGGAAATCTCCTCTTGATGAAAGTCTGGGGAGGGGGAGAGGGCACGGTCTGCGCTCCGTGTTATGTGCTCTTCGTTTTATCTGCAGTGAGTTTAGCGTTAAAATGACTCATTAAAAATAAAAGTAAAAGCTCGCAAATTTCATGGAAACTACATCTCAACTTTACTATTCTGTATTAAGACATCTGAGAATGCACAAATCCCATTTATCAAAGGTTTTTCCTG
>NW_010185570.1:13715-30884 GCF_000695765.1 Mesitornis unicolor | reverse complement strand
AGCAAACCACCTCAACAGCACAGAAGCCAAACCTGACTGAGCCATGCTCATCTGAGGACAATTCCCCTCCTGTGGCTGCTTTGGGGGGCTGGTCCCTATGGGGGATGCATCACCACCACCCTGTGCTGGGACAGGAGCCCAGAAAGCACAGGGACGCTTGTCTGGGGTGGAGGTGTGAATACGATAAGTTTGGATTTGCACAGAGCTGGTTTGGCAGGGCTGAGAGAGGAAGGTCAGGACGTAAGGTGATCTGGGGTTATTTATATGTGGGGTGCTCAGCGCTGAGAGCAGCAACATTTGATCGGGGACCTCTCTCCAATGGAGCCCCTACGCAGACTGCCCTGGGGGACATTGGTTACCAGCAGGTTTGCCCCTGATTACAAAATAACCTGTTTTGGGGCTGGACCAAAGGGTAAATGCATGAGGCTGAACCTGTCCAACCTGGCAGCAGCATTTATGGCATTGTTTGGGGGGGAAAAAAAACCCATCGTAAATCAGGTCCCTGGAGCTGAAGTATTTTTCATCTACATGCAAATACTGAACTAGCACAAGTCAAAGCTTGTTGTTAAAGCCCACTGCTGGTTTGTGCAGTTTAATTATTTCCTCCGATTTTTTTAGTTAGTTATTTCCATTCTATAAAGGCTCCTGGCTCTTTAACTTTTTTTTTTTAACCTGTATTTTCCAAGCATGTTTTCCAATTAAATGTTGATGAAAGATGCCTTGCTTAAGAGGATGGGGGTTTGAGGAGCGCTCGGGCCTGATGCAGCAAAAGCACTTGATTATCTTCAGTTTAATTTAACAAAGTAGTTAAGCACATGCCTAAAGCTAGGTATGCCCTTAAGTCCACCTCTGCTCAACAAAGCAGTTAAACACGTGCTTTGCTTTAACCAGAGACACGCAA
Source organism: Mesitornis unicolor (assembly GCF_000695765.1). Classification (NCBI taxonomy): domain Eukaryota; kingdom Metazoa; phylum Chordata; class Aves; order Mesitornithiformes; family Mesitornithidae; genus Mesitornis; species Mesitornis unicolor. The sequence continues at coordinate 29,983 of NW_010185570.1, read as the reverse complement.
TCTTTAGTATACGCTTAAATACTCCCCAAACCTGGGACCTGAGCAGCTCTGGCAGATGAATACCCTCCTGCCTTTCTAGAGCTGGTGGATCTGTCACATTGCTAAAAACATTTTTTAAAATGTCCTATTTCTGGTAAAAGCAAGGGCAGCTCCTCCCTGGTGGCACAGGCTGTCCCACACCATCCTCCTCAGTTTGGGGCTGGCGGGACTCTTGCCAGGGCAGAGAGCGATGCTTTTCGAGCGGGTGAAGTTTTGTGGTTGTTCCGAGTGTCACCATGCTTTACATTTGGGTGTTGTTGTACACACAGAGTGCAGGTTCCTGCCTGAAGCGTGCAGGTGTTGCTGAAATACAGATAATAAACAGCTTTTGGGATTTGACTGAAGCTGCTGGAGTGCATCTGAGCCCCATTCCCACTGCTAGAGGTGTCTGCTGGTGGCAGTTTCTGTCTGAAGGCCTCACGGTGTCGGTGTGTTTGTGACCAGACCTCACTGGAGGAAAGGCTCGCACTGGGCAGGGTTTGGCAGTTTCTCAAAACAGTCAGCAGAGATGGTGTGAGCCCAGCAAACGCAGGCTGGTTGGGATCATGGGGCTTCCCTTGAGATCCCCTCTTTGGTTCCTGGGCATCTCCTGTGCCGAGCTGCTCTGAAACCTGCAAGATTGGCAGCGCTTGGACTCTCAGATCAAATCATCCTGGAAAGCAGAAAGGCTCCAAGCCCTGGCTGAGCCAGAAATCAGTATTTTCTAGGATTCAGCAACAGCCTTTATTCACAGCTTCCATAATCCAAATTTGGAAAAAGCACTGTTCAAATTTTTGATCCAAATTTGCACCATGATGCAGTCATTCAACAGCTGCCATAAACACAGCACCAGTGCCCAGAAGGGGTGACACCATCTCATGCGTTGTTATGTGGTACCATCACCCATGCGAGCAGGCACTCATCAGCCGTGGGTAAATAAAGACTTTCGTTCTATATTTAAAACAAAAAAGCTCTTTAAGAGCAGTGCACCCAACAGAAATGGCTCTAAGTGTCCTCCCTGCTGTCTCCCAGCGTTGAGACTGCACAGGGCATGGGTGAGCATCGTGGGTGCTGGCTTCCATCCTCAGCTTGGAAACCAAAGGATTGATGAGACGCAACTGTTGCAGATGTGTTTTGGGTTCATTTGCTGGCACTTTGGGTAAAAAGCTACATTTTTCCACAGTAAGGAGTCTCCTCTTGCCCTCAAATAAAACCAGTGGCTGGTCATGGGGTTCTAGCACCAGGCGAAGGGTTAGGACGGGGGAGGAAGAGTAAATGGATGAAAAAAATCAATGCCAACTGTCAGATGGGGATGATCCGAATAGCACAAGAAAGATCAGATCTGTTCCCAGCTGTCCAGCCAAAACTCATCCTTAGGATGGGACAAAGCAAAAGTCTAGATCCAGAAAGCTCACAAGTTTTTGGGATTTGGAGATGTGCCCTGGTTGTTGAAGATGTAGCTCCCTCCTTGCCTATCCAGTCCCCTGTTGTTTGCCTTGGCTGCATGGCTCTGTCAGTATAAACTCCCTGGTTTGGTTTTTTTTGCCAAGGCATGGGGGACATTGAACAAATCACATTTTTTTTTCAGAATATGTTCCTTCCCTGCAAAGCTCTTGGCTATTCCTATCTTTTCAAAAAGTCTTAAAAAAATAAAAAAGTTGTTTGTGGTGCTAACGGTATGGAATGAGCTAAAGCTTTATGCCATTTTTAGAACTCTTGGAACAGAGAGAATTGGAGGAACTGAAAATATATGCTTAATCGCCCCCAGGAAAGACTGCCATAATATTTTGGGTTGCATAAGCAAACTAAATTGGAAATCTGGAATCTGTTCAAGACCTTTTGATCAGGGAGCTTTGCAAGTGCAGAAAAGTAAAAACACAGACAGATGGGGATTAGAGTTGAGCATCAGGAGAATAATTTCCTCTTTTAATTTCAGTTCCGCCAACATATAAAAAGCATTAACAATCCAGTTACGTAACGTGCGTCAGAGCCCGGCTATACGGAGCAGTGATGCTCGCTGTAATTAAGCCATTACACAGCCCGTGTTTGCTGCACGGAGGTAGGAGTCACTTTGCACAAGCAAATGAACCCCCCCTCCCCTTCAAAAAATCTGTCCTGGCCAGAATTAGAAGCAGTTATGGAGGCTAATAGGAGCTGCAGGGGGGCTGGGGAAAATTGAAGCTCACTCCGAGATGCTGCTGGGTTTAAAAAATCCAATTGACAGTCACTGGCAAACCCCAATCCACCCTATTTTTCTCTATCTCTGTCACTAAATCAGCTTCAGTGGGAGAAGGGAGATTAGGGTGAGGAGCAAGCGGAGATATTTTTGCTGATTGTTTGACATGGGGAACAATAGCTCATAATATACTTTCTGTTATTCTAACAGTAGGATCTCCGAGAGAAGGCACTGCAACATGCAGAGGCTGGCAAAAGCCCCACAAATTTGAGGCTGCAAAGGCTGGCAGAACGGATTACATTTCTGTTCTTGCCTGTTTTTCTCTTCTCAGGGGATATTTTTGCAGACAGTGCCTGATGCAGAGCGATGCAAAAAAGTACTGAGAGTACATTCTAAATAGGACCACTTACATTTCAGGATCAACTAACAGGACACAGCTTCAGAACAGGTTTTGACAAGTTTCTGATACCCCAGAATATCCATATTAAGAACTATTTGCCTACTGGGTTCAACTCCCTAGACTGCTGATGTCTGCAGCCTTTAGATAAAAGCCACTTCTTCCAGGTAGCTGATTTTTTAAATTTTTTTTTTGCAAGCAGATTTAACCGCAGTCACTTTTGCCTGCATTTCACTCTTCTTACGTGAACTTAGGTGGGAGAAGGACTGAGATTTCACAGAGCAGTTCTGCTTTCCTTCATTTCAATTAATATTGCAGGTGGGAAGACAGCTGTATTTTTGGCATTGCTTTATGAGCCCCTGCACAGGCACAAGCTCAGAGGAGCCTTGAGGAAGTCCCTGCAGTAGGAGCAGAGCTGCCCTGGGCATTTCCCTCCCTCCCTAAGAAATCCCAAATTGGCCAAGACAAACCCTTGGAGCTCTCCCATCACAGCCCTCGATCCGCTCCTTTTTGGGACGGATAAGGCAAGGGAATCCCGACCTCCTGGCAAACCTGAAACAGCGTCTGAGGGAAACCTTTGCAGATTAGGGCTGCTCAAAGGCTGCTGGTGTAGGCGCTGCACTGGGCTTGGGATTTGGGAATACGCAGTCATTTTTCATGCTGAATCGTTGAGCAAGTGTGGAGCCCGTTCATCAGATCTGGGCACTGTGGTTATTTTTGGACCATAAAAAAGACCACAACAAGAAGTTAGTCATGTGTGAGCAGTACTCCACAGGCTGCTTTGCCACAATAAATAAACAAAAATAAGGCAGAAGCATTAAAAAATTAGTTTTACACATGACTGGCGCGTCATTTCCATTCAAATGGGTTATACCGTAGGTGCACATGAGATCATAGGCTGCTATTTAAGGAGGAAACCTCTACTTACATAAATGTGCAATTATGCAACTGTCATGGAAACCAGAGATGACAAAGATGTATTAGATTAGCTTGTCCATTCCCTCTGAGCACAGGATTGTTGCTTGTGGTTTATTTTTTGCTCAAGATTTTAAGAAGCGATCGGTGGCTGCTGGATGCCTAGCTTGAGAAGAAATGATTTATAGTAGGAGCTGAGCTGTCACTTTTCTAAAGGTGATTTGCTTTGGAAACTCAAGAATAGAAGCGCTTAAAGTCACTGGTCACATCCAACGAGCCTCACACCAGCATTTAGTTCAGCCTTGTGCTTATATTTTTGGAGTACCATTGCTTTCATTACTTCAAATACATGCCAGAGTCTTACAGGACATTTTTCTAGTGTTCTGCCTGACCTTTCTTTAATTTTCATCCCCTAACTCTGTTGTCTTTCCAAATAATACTCCATTTTCTCTGTTTTTGCACCCTGCCAGCACGTCCCTCATTTGCTGTTGTTGCTTAGCCAAGCTATACAAATTTAGCTCTTCTTAATCTTTTCTCATAGGTCAGTCTTTCTAGCCACACTCATTTTTGCTGCTACATAGGGAAATTGGTGGAGATTAGTACTTTAATCTTCTTTCCCTGTTTAAAGAAACCCCAGGAACTGTACACAGTGAATGGTTTTCCTGTGACTTTAAATTAAAATGTTTACAAATGAATGTATTTCTATTTTTTTCTCAGCTTTCACCTCTAGTCCCTCTCTGTCATTGATTCACCTGTTCTTCTGCCTTGTTAGAAAATGGCTTTTAAAAAAACAAAACAGAGTAAACTTCAGTTTCATTTCTTAGCATGAAGAGAGTAAAATTGTTATGTCATAAGCTATATGGTTTAGTCTCACGCATGCTAATTCTGCAGAATTAACCTGAACTGGTTTTAAATCAAATCCCTTGGGTTGTCTGGTCCCACCAGATTTGGGATTTGGGAGGATACGTATGAAGGCTAAAAGATTAACACTGCCAGTAGTACTTACCCTCATTTGTGCAAACTGGTTCCTCTTTTTTCTGTGTTTCTGCTGGCTCACAATGTATTTGGTTGCTGTTATTTTCCCTGAAGTTGGTCTCCTTGCTCTCTCTTAATCCCAGTGGTTGCTGAACTCAATTTTTTTCCCCTCCATGTCCAATCCAGATACCGATGTATAATTGCAATATGCACCTTTGGTTCTTATGACCTATTTAGGACCATCTTTAACCAGTAAATGCTTTCTATCTGTAGCTGGGCTTTACCCAGGGTCACAGGGCAAATTAAATTTAGGCTCCATCAGATCCCAGCAAGACTGCAGAACTGGGGCTTCTCCTCTGGCAGAAGGACCCAGACCCAACGCATACCCATCCATTAACTGGCGGTGTCGAGGGGGAAGCTGCAGCCACTGCTGCAGAATATGGGGAGAAGCCGATACCCAATGAGCAGGAGCCCAGAATACAAAAGGGCTTCGCACTGAATCCTTGCATCAGGCTGATGAGCTAATTCTGGTCTTGCTGAAGTCACCTGGCAAACGTTTTTAATGGGGGCATGGTGCCTGCTGACACCCCTGCCATACACCTTGGTGTAACCTGCAGCACCTCAGTGTAAGCCACAGCACCTCTCCCATCTTCCCATGCAGCTCCAGGGCTGCTTTAGCCAGGGCTGTCAGTTGAGCTGAATTGCTCCATTATCCGGTGGCTTTGCAGCGTGGAAAAGTGTTCAGAAGGGACCACTCTCTAAATGAGAGGAGAGTTATTGAGTCTCCAGGGCCTGTTCAGTCATTGATTTTTTTATTATTATTATTTTATTTTATTTTTTCCCCAAGGCAGCTGATACAGCGGTGTTTTTTCTGTGATACAGGTCTTAATCAACCATGCAGTAGAGGGACGTGTGCTAATTTCACATAAAACCCTAGTATGGGGCAATGCTTTCCAGCCACTACTGAACTGAGACAGATTTGACCCTAGAGATGAAAATTCAGATTGTCGTGCTGTATCTCCTTCCATCAGCAAGAAGACGATGAAACGTAGTGCTTATGGGCTGATTTATAACACGAAAGCACTCCAACCGCTCATCTTAAATCACAGCAATTGGGCTATGTTGTAGGCAAGCAGACTTTTTCTGAAGCGGGTCAGATGAGTTCCAATCTCCTCTTCAAGTATTTAAAATAAGTCCTTAAAAGCAAGAACCTGCTTCATTGCACTTCTTAAAAGAAAAAGCTACCCTAGGGAGAACTTGTCTGGTCCTCTCCCCATTTTCCCCCAGCAGATGCTCATGTTGCTGCTGTCCCCTCTCCCACGAAGAGACCCATTTCCGCAGGAATGATCCCCAGATTTCATCCGCAAGAGCCTTTGAGATCCTTCTAAATAATTTCAGCATGAGCTATCGTTAGGAAGCTAAAAATCAAAGGCATGAGGACCAGCATATTTAATAAGATGGAAAAGGCTTTCAGCAAAATGAGAACCACATTGAAGGATTTGGGAGTTTCTCCCTGTGTGGATTCCGAAAGGGGTCATAGGTTCGCAGAGCACTGGCAAGCAGAGAGATGCTGTGTATTCAGCATAGGCAGTAATTACATCTCCTCTTTCTAAATTATGTTATCAGGAAACATCTATATTGTTTGCATGGGTCTGAGAATAGAATGTTCTCTGCATAAAGAGCACGGCTGGAGTAAATCAATGAGGATGCACTCAGAAACATCAATTAAAGGTAATACAAGTCGTTAGCACAGTATCAGGCAGCTAGTACAGTTTGAAATTCCTCTTTTCCCAACCCTGCTTTCCTCCCTAGGAAAGCGACAAAGCAGAGCTACTCAGAAATTCATAAGGTTTAAAAATAAAATACTTGTCTCCTCTCATCCTCATCTTTACTCAGGTTTTTCTTGGTGCTGTTTCCCAGCATAGCAGACGAATGTAGTGTTTTTCTTCAAGAGATCTCAAACTTCTGCTGGGCTAAGGGCTTGCCCTTCTGCAGGTGTTGCTAGCCAAGTACCTTGGTTTTGGGGTTTGGGACCCCTGCAGTCTGATTTCCTGAGATGCCCAGAGCCCACTGTTGCTTCCAGCGGGAGTTAAGGTTTCTCAGCCCGGTTGAAAATCAGGTCCCAGGCCCCTTCAGAGCAGCACCGAGAAATTTCAGATTTTCAAAGTTAAGTTACCTCTGAAAATAAAATAACAGCAAATCTACAATAGAAGTGGGAACAAATTCCAGACCTTTTGCCTTCCTCATATGTAATACCTGGTGCTCATTTGCAGAACGGTTGGTGATCTGGCCCACCTTTGGACATAATTAGTAAGGGAGGTGTGTGTAAATGCCATCAACACGTTCTCTGCTGGTCCCAGCAATTTCCTGTTATTGAGGAAAATGGGAAATTAATGTGAATCTTCCTTCAGCCTATTAATTCTGCGTCTCCTTTGCAGACGTTAATTCAAATGTGAAACCTGAGCCCGGGTTTGAGCCTCCCCTGTGCTCAAAGCAGTTCATGCACCAGGTTCCTGTTCAGGCCCATTTGTTACCTACATGACACTCATCCATCATCATGATTGTAATGGGCAGAGGTGGAAAATTTTCCCCTAGTTACTCAGAAGAAAAAAGGACCTTACGTAGAATTTATAAGCTTCTTCAGCTGAGCTAATTATTCAGGAAATTTTTCATCGCAAAAAGCACAGGCGAGCAGATTCCATTCATAACTCAAATACCAAACAGCTTTAGCACCTTCAGTTTTAGTGGCTTAATTTATTAATATTAAGGTGGGTTGGTGGTTGTTTTTTTTTTTTTAGTATGGGTTTTGGGGTTTTTTTTTAATGCTTTTTCCCTTTGGGCAGAAAGCTGCTCCCTTTTCGTCACAGCCCCGATAATGAATTGCAGTGTACAAAGCCGGTCATACAATACGCAGCAGTGGCAGCGCGGAGCGAGAATCTTTGGGAAGAGTTTCCATAGAAACATTGACGTCCTCCTGGCGAACAGGACACCGAGTTCCTTCAATGGGAGGTATGGGGTTTTAAAGGAGCAGCGAGGTGGCGGGAAGCCAATCCGACAGAGCTATGACTCTGCATCTCCCAGCAGAACAGGGGGTTTGAGCTGATGGGAGAAAAAAAATTAAAATAACCTAATTACTCTTGCATTATCAAAATGTCGGATTTGATGGTTGCTGCTTGAACAGTGCTGTATATAGCCTGGTAAATAATTAAACTGCTGACCGTGAAGAGCATGAGAGCTGGCAGCCAAAAATCATAAATACTCAAGGCTGCGAACTACCGGCTTCTAAAAAATCTTGTCAGGTTTTGTCACAGACTCCATCCCCAGAAGCCTTAAATTCAGCACAAATCGGCATGACGCAGGCATAAACCTCCCGGGGACGAGCAAGGTTGCACCCTGGCGATGCGCACCCTCCCCTTCCCTGCTTGTCTTGGAATGAGACAAGTGTTTTGCTAATGTTCCAGCTCTGTGTTTTAAATAGCCTCGTGTCTACCCAGCTAAAGAGCGGCAGAGCAGCCCTGTCTGGAAGAGGCTGTTTCTAGAAGGAAAACAGTCAGAGGAAATGTTTTTGCCAGAAATGTTGGAAAAGGTACAAAACAAAAAGGGAGCGTGCAAAAGAATTGGCCACTAAGCGCTCCCCGGAGTTTTTGTTCAGGCTCACAAAATGCTTTGTTGCGGAGCAATCCCCAGATAAGATTAATGAAGGTGACAGACGTCCCTTCTCGGAAAGTGCATGTCCCACCCCACGACGCCATCCAACACCAGGGGACGGTGGCCAGAGCCTTTCCCTGGCTGCGGGGACTTTGGCTGCAGCCGCAGGAGCCAACGTGCCTCAGCCTGAGGAGGCGAGCAGCCATCTCACCCAACCTGGCCGCTCTTGGCCTTCATGACTTCCTCCAGCTCTTGGACTCCGAGCTGGATCTATTGCAATTCAGACAACTCTGGTGTAGTGTAACACATCTCAATTAGGGCCTTATGTGTGTCACCCTCCCACACACCCAAGCATCTTCCCGTGGTGATTTATAGCAGGTGAGGAGCGCCTATTACAGCTCTTCCTCTATTTCTCTTCAGTGCTGATGCGGCAGGGGTGACTCCTTGTGTACCCAGCACATCCCTATGGATTGTGGTTTGCCTTGTGAAGGTGACCTGGTGGCAGGGTGTGCTCCACTGGGACAACATGGAGCTCGGGGGGAGCTTTGCTACCTGCAGGAGTGGGTGCTGTGGTCTCAAACCAGCCGTAACCTCTCTGCAAATGAGCTTCTGTGATTAGGAAGTATCTTGCATTTTTGCATACTTCTGGGTTTTTTTGTGTATGCACAGCTTAAAATCTCTCCAGGGTGATTACCAGAAAATATAAAGCATCCACGACTCCATCCCAGTTTCATGGGAGCCTCAGGTACCCTGCACTGCTTTTTCGTAGTCCGCTCCCCAAAGCCTCCACTTAGGCACCAAAGGCAAACTACTCCTGTGTGGATGCTGACCTTTTTTTGTCCTTTGCAATGCTCAAAAAATCTGGCTATTTATACTGCTGTTCCTACAGTACTGAAAACTCAACGCTGAAAGTTAAATTATTTCAGATCTATATGGTGATGATGCTACATGAAGTTCTGGTTTATAATTTTATAGCAAAGAGATCCATTTATTCAGTGGGCTCCAGGTAGGACGTTTGATACTGGGTACGGAATTGATCTATTTGCAGAACATTTGCATGGAGATTATTTTGGTTAAACCTGTTCAGCAAGATTTTCTGTAGGCACAGAAAGACAGAAAAGTCAGCAAGTCAGAGGATCTCAGAGAAGTTTCTTGAGTTTTAGGGGTTTATTCAGACTATTTCAGAGGATGATGGCAGGAATTACTTTCAAGAGAACAGGAAGAGAGGGTAAAAAAGATCTTAATCTTCCTGAGCGGTACTTTTCATCCATTAGTCTCGAAGTGTTTTGCTACAGAAGAAAAAATACTTTGTTTTGTCAATGCAGAAGCCTTAGAAATAAGGATCTGTTTAGAATGAGAGCCATTTTACTTGAGCACTTTGTCCTCACTCACAACTTAGGTGAATTTGAAGGCTCATTATTCTTTCTTGATTAACCACATTTGATAAGCTGTTCAGCTAGCATGGCAATGAACTTGATCTGAATGACCAGGTAGGCTGGATTTGCACATACTGGGAAGGGCAGAACCCAAACTGGACCCACCATGGTGAGGTGGCTGGGGCTCAAGGCAACGCCTGGCCCTGCTCTATCCAGAGAAGTGGGGACTCAGGGGTGCCCAGTGACTGGCTGATGGACCCACGGGCATGAGACTCTCCAAGAGTGCTTGGTTACATTGATTTTGGAAGAAATACAGGGGGACATGCTGGTTCGGCTGTAGTTGCAGCCTCCAAGCATTTTGACGTGGTATTTCTGCAAGAGCGAGCAATAAGTGAAATTATCCACTTGGCTGATACTAAATTGGCGCACTGCAGCGGTCCTGAGTTTCTCCTAAACCAAATCTTATTACAGCACCTCCTCTGCCAGAAGTGCTTTCTCTGCCAGGTTACCTGCAGACCTGGGGTGCTGGGTGTGCACCCTTTACTGGGGTGGGACCTTTCACCAAGACAAAGGCACTGCTCCATTCAGGCCCTGGCTGAGCAAACTCTCTCTGCAGACGCCAAATAGAAAAGTAACGCTCAAGTCTTGTGAAACTTGATGGCCCAAATCACCCCCTGTGGTGCAGCATTGAACTGGGAGGCAAACTCATCACTGGATAAAAAATAATTCCTGTTAAGGGCAAACTTCTCTGAGCACTGAAGGGGAACAAAAAGCTGCCAGCAGAACCAGGCACCGCTCTAAGGGGATGCCATAGTGAACCTATACAGGCTTGTGCATAGTGGAGAGATGCTACGAATGTTTCTACATACAGCTTAAAACATGTGTTTGACTTAAAATTGAGAGCCAGTTCCCTTTCCATGTGTCTTGTAGCCAAGAGCTGTCAAGCACATTATAGATGTTTATATTCAGGTGGCTCTGTTTAGATGAGCATTAGTGTCCTGCCTTGTCGCTGAGTCAGGAAAGTCTCTCCCTGCACTTGAGTCTATGTGGTCATTCCCTTTAGGTGGAGCTTCTGGAAAACCGCAGCCACAGGGAACCGCAGCTGGCAAACACTCAAATCCACCGCAGCCCCATTCCTTCTGGGCTGGAGCCTATGCAAACAGCAGGGAAATGGTGTTTGCGATGCAACGTTGGAGCTGCCCTCCCAGCAGATCCTGCTGCTTTTTTCACATCAGCTCCTCCGCTGAATCTGGGACGCGGGAGATGCTCAATCCTGCCTTCTGGGCTCTCGTCCATCAGATTTGCACCGTTTTTGTGATACAACAGTAATCGCAAGCTGCTCGCATTAAATGGCACGCTATCAGAAAAGCCTTTCTGAAGGGCTCTTAGTCTTTCATCACTCCTTGTATTAGCAGAAAACAAAGTATTTCTGTCGATAATGAAAAAATAATTCCTCCTTTTTCCTTAACAAAATGGTGGTGGGTTTCTGTTCCTCAGACGTGATACAAACCCGCTGCAGTAGCCATTTTGAATATCTACATTTTATATAAACAGCTGAAATTTGTAAAGTGAGGAGCCCATTGCTACAAACACTGCACTGGAGATCGAGAGGGCATAATATAGAATAACGAAATGGAAGAACAGACTTTGTTAAAGACAGGAATTTGATACCAAAAATGGCCATAACAATTACAGCCATCTAGTGGGCAAATTTTTTTTTAAATAAAAATACTATTGTTATTCAGTGTCAACAGTAAATTGCCTGTAAACTAAAGAGGTCTAGCAAATAACCTGGGGGGGGGCCAGCTTGCACCATTTTTTAACTATTCTTCTGGAATACATAAAAACTTAAATATTTTCCTTCTTGCATTGTACTCTGGAAATTTTAGCAAAATTAGGTCTCATCTGGTGCTACTGTTTTAATGAAGGACTTGCTGAGCATATCGAGTGAAGTGTGGTACTGTTCACACCGCAGCTGAAGGGACAGGGCTGATTTTTTATCGGCGATTTCTGTTCTCCAAATGGTTCATTAAATTTTAAAGTTAGATATATGACAACATGAGCTTTAAGTTAAGTAGATGGCAACAAATCAACAGGCTTCACAGGGTGATTAAGGATCTCTTTTTTCAGATGCTTTGTATATATGCTTTTGGCTCTGGATGTCATCCATCATTTCAGGAGCTCCTCAGGCTTCACAGGGTATTTCATGTTCGATAGGATCTCTAGTGAATTCCTACTGAAAAGCAAATTGGAAAGTAAGTATTTCATCTAAATCTTTGCATATCAAAAGGAAGAAAAAGTACATCCCTTTATCTTACTTTTATATGCAGCATATGGGCTGAAAAGATGAACTTCAGATCTGAATTCCAAAACCTCCAAAGCATTTTGATTTAGCCCATAATAAAACCTGCAATGGGATTTCTCAACAATGCTTTTTAATCCACCTCGGAGGAGGGAAAAGATGCTCAGTGAGAGGGTTCGTTCCATTAGAAGTTTTTCAGTGGTTGTTTTTTTTAAACTTAGTCATCTGTATTCAAAATTTTAAAAACATTTACAGAACAAACCAACCTTCTCAGAATAATCTCCGCAGGCTTTTGATTGCATGCCTTGGAGTGGAAGAACAGGCTATAGGATTTTATTTTTTTTTAACCCTATGACAAGAAATAACTGGCTGTGAATTTTGGAAATCCTCTTTGGCACATGTTCAAGCCGGTATTAATGCAAACCGCCCCATGCCAATCTCCTGACTCATCCCAAACGGCAGTTTCTGACACTCATCTCATCTGCTGCCGACCTTCCCTAGGAAGAAAACAAAGCAGCTCCTCCCTTCCTTCCTGAGAGCTCGCCCCGCTGCCGAGCGAGTCTATCTGCTGCCTTCCCGAGTATTTAATTTGGGGCCTGATCCTGTGCCTGCGGATCTCAAAGGGATTTGTCGCTGCGTAATTCGTCCCGAGTCCCAGGGTGCAGAGCAGCTCATGGTGCGTCCTTCTGCCAGCCCTGCTTTCACGTTCAGGGCATGCGAAACTCTCTGCAGCGAGTATGTCAAATTCTCTTTGCGCCTCTGGTGCAAATCTCTTTGAAGACAGCTATATGTCAAATCCAGCATTATGTTGCTTCTAAATCCTATATATATTTATAGGACTCGAGAATCCTTATGGGTCCCTTCCAAGCTGAGATATTCTATAATATATGTAATTTATATATTATTTAGGTAGTGTCTAAATATCCAAGTAACCATTACCAAGAGGCAGACGATGTTTGCACAGGAAAATGCTATTTAAATACTGCAGTCCTGCAGAATCTCATGTGTTGGATTAAACCTCGACCCACACTCGTTTGTGTCAATTGAGGGAGGGTTTTTTCCTCGTCCTGCAGGTGAGAGGTGAGGAGTGAAGGGCAGACGCTCAGCTGCTCTAACTGTGAATTTCTTGACCTCTGACAGCTTTGGATTTTTCTTTAATCACAGCTTTTTCTAAGCATAGGCTGTGCAATATAACATGCCATATAAAATCTCTGATAGATACAGAGCTGGATTTGTGATGCAGTTACTGGTATTTCATTAACCTTTATCTTGACAAGTGGAAATAACACGCTGTGATTCAGGGTAAATTTTTCTCTTGCAGAGAAAAATAGTGCCAAAAGAAAGCAAACGGGCTAGAAATTAATAAATACAAATCCTGATAGCAAAAATCAATGTCCTGCTGATCTTGGTCCCCTGTGCATATTTTGGACGTGTCTGTGCATGTTTGTGATGATGCTCTGTGGGGCATGACCATGCAATGGCTTGCACATCATTCAGGAGCCCATGGGCAACCTTGGACAGTGTTTGGGGATGGGGTGGCCCCCGTCCCAGCTCCTTCCCCTGCTTTTTCCACCCAGAAGGAGACATTGGCCTCAAGGATTGTCCAACTTGCCTGGGGTTGGGGCCCCTCCGTGCCACATTGGGTCTACGGCCCCATGGTCCCACTGGGTTCAGCTGCAAAACGCTTCTTGCGCTGCAAAAAGGCTGCTTGCACCCACGGTCCTGATGATGTGGGTACGTAACTGCTCACGTACTGAGACCCCAAGGAAAACCATTTCTAGGAGGGCCTGAGCTAAACACAACCTCTCTTGAACTGCAGACATGCTGGTGGCCGGCAGAGTCCCCCAGAGGAGACGGCAGAGCTGGTGAGTAATGAGGAAAACTGATGTTTTTCCAAGTCGAAACCAGCCTGACTCACCACTATTTTGTTTCTTTTATTGTTATTTATATTGCTCTGATGCCAGACAGCAGATCTCAGTTATTAGACCCAGGGTTTTATCGCCATATAACAGGAGAAAGTGCCCTCTGAAATGCTTCCAAGCTAAATCAGTAGGAGGAGAGAAAGAAAAAGCAAAAGCAAAGCCACTTGCTCACTGCTGCCCTGTAATTCAGGGCTGAAAACCTCCAATGCTCTGCTCCTAATGAAGCACCTTCACTTGCCTATGGTGGCATATTTTCCAGCTGGCCTTGCCTTGCTTTAAGCTCAGGTTTATAAATAGCCAATATCATCTAGTTTTCCAAATAAGAGATCTTCTTAGAGGGCACATTCCTGGACCCCTCGTGCTCTGGTAAGCACTCGGTGCCAGCAGGGACTGCTCATATCTGAGCTTTCTATCGAGATACTGATCCGAGGCCATGGGAGAGAAATCATGGCATCCAAAAATGAGCAGAAGGCAGACACCATGGGCATAGCAGAGACCATCCCTACCCCATCCGCTCAGGCTGTGGCACAGCACCGTACAACCCGCTCCCGATCCTCTTTTGGATGAAGTCAGGATCTATTCCTGGGCAGGGCTGCCACGGAAAAATGTCTCTCAGGAGCTGGTATCTGCCAGGGATAATGTCTCTCTTAAGCCAGTCCCCAGCACAGGGTGAGATTCCTCCTGCCTGTGATACACATCAGCCTCTCGAGGCTTTCGCGACACCTTGAGTGTTGCTGGTGCAGGGAGCAGATGTACTCACCATCATATCTGCAAAGCAGAAGATACACACCTGTCCCTTGAAAGCCATGATCCTTACCCTAAGTACTTCAATAAAATGTAAGGGCCTGGATCTGGTAACATCAATAGAAACAGAATTATTCCCAGATCCAGAGAAAAAAGTACAAACAAAGAGAAGCTAGATGTTAAAGAGACAAAAACTGACTGGGAGATCAACGCAGAAAAGCTCTGCAAAAGGTCTGAGGTTTAATGAAAGATGAGGAGGATGGGACTTGGCATAGATAAAGGCCATTAGGAACAGCAGAGAAGAACATGAGATGGAGACAGCAGCTGGAAGAAGAGGCTGGGAGGAAAGCAGGTAGAGGGGGTAAATTTTGGATTGTGCGCACCAAGGAAACGGCTACAGCTGCTGCAAGGTCTGACCAAGCACGAGGAAAAGACAACAGTTATAGAGGAACCATGTAAAGAGCAAAGCTGTTTGGCTGCTGTGGGTGGTGGTGACCCCCAAGGACAGGTGTCACTGTGGTGGGCACAGAGCTGCTCCCAGCTCTATGCTGGCCCAAGTGTTGGAGGCAGCTTCTCCATTTTTTGGGTTTGTTTGGGTTTTTTTCTAAAGCAGAGCCCAGAGGTTCGGATTTGCAGAGGTGCTGGTAAAGCTTTGCCGACCCACATCCACCAAATGAGGTCTCTCCAGACCGGCCACGGTGCCTTCGCCACTGCACGGCAGAGGGGCGAGGGTTTGTTCAATCCTATCTCGGCTCGCGTCTTGGCTGAGAAAGACATGCCTGGCATTTTTGTCAGCGGCGTCTCTTGAAATAAATCATCAGCCGTTCTGGAGAACCATGCCTGCGTATTAGGACGATTATTGCTTTCTTCCAGCCTCGGCTGTGTAAAAATGCATTGCTTCTCTTTATGAGAAATTCTCATCTCCTTCTGTCAGTCATCTTGTCTCAGTGGGGAAAAAAATCCCCAAGCCCTGTCATATCAGAAAATGAGAAAATTATCAATATCTAAAGTGTATGTGAAAAATACGAGCTCTTTCTCCATTTGGGAGAACAGATCTTGGTTGTAAAGTTTTATAAATGTTAGCAGCTTCTCAGAGATTCAAAAATGTTAATGATCCTAAGGTACTAAAATAGCTTGCCATAGAGTTCTCCATATTAAAAAAACTGTCTTGCCCTCTGTAGCCATCTAGAAGACTCTATCATAGACGAATGGTCCTATACGTTGCTTTATGTATTCAGAAAGCAGAGTCAGGATTGGTATATTCATGCAGACACAACAGCTCTGATGATTGCCTGCGTATCTGGAGTTAAGATCGAGCTTTGGCACCTGAGATCAGCTTAATAAATACTATCAGCTTCCTCCCACCGAGCGCAAGAATAGAAAAAAATATGTCAATAGCTGTGGCTTTGAATAGGAATCCTTGAGTAAAGTCAATCTCTACTTCAGATTTCTGCTGTTCCTGTTATGCTGCCCTGGGGAGAGAGGAGGGACATGGGAGGGGACATCCCCAAGCTCCGCAGCTGGGATGTGGGGGGTCCCTGCCAGCCCCAGGAATGATCCCCCCCCCGTCATTGGGGTGTCTGAGACAGCTTTGGGGTTTTCTTTCCCCCAAAGGCAGCAGCTGACTGTACCCACTGCTCTGCCGGAGGAAGGTGGATGTT
Organism: Mesitornis unicolor; assembly: GCF_000695765.1. Lineage (NCBI taxonomy): Eukaryota > Metazoa > Chordata > Aves > Mesitornithiformes > Mesitornithidae > Mesitornis > Mesitornis unicolor. Next base: position 13,849 of record NW_010185570.1, on the reverse strand, counting down.
TGGGGAAGGAGGCTCAGGCTCCTGTCCTCCACCCCTAAAGCCACACACAGATCCCTGTGCTGTCCATTGGCTTGTGCTGTTGCTGCCTTCAAAACAGTTGTTCTTGGAGTCAGGTCCCCATGGGAAGCCTGAGG
>NW_010185570.1:0-13684 GCF_000695765.1 Mesitornis unicolor | reverse complement strand
CCCTCCCTCAGCTGTCTGCAGACTCCAGCAGCCCTCATCCCCTTTGACTGCAGCTCCTGTCCCAGTGCTTTGGGCTGGAACCCACAGATGTGCACCTCCAGACACTTCAGCACAGCCTGAAGCAGCCAAGGCTGCTGCACGCCAGAGGGCCAAAACACAACCCTAGACATGCAGAAGCAGGGTTTAATTCAGCTCTAAACCTTATTAACAACACCTGGAATCACAAGTTTGAGTCTTGGCACCTGAGAAGCTCCCTGGCTTGGGAGCACGAGTGGAGGAACGTGGAGGAGCTGGCTGCTTCTGTAGCACCTCTGTGGTAGGCCTTGCAACTAGATTTGAGTCTGTTCTGCTTTTTTTCCTTTTCAGATACCTGTCCCTTTTGCTTTTATGAGCCATCACTTCTTTTATTTCCCTATCAGATTAGTTTGTTCCTCTCACTGTAGCTTCAGGCTTTTACAGCTAAATGGGACCCAGGAGACCTGAGCACCAGGGCTGAAGACACAGTGTAACACAAAAAGGGCAGCTGGTGCTCAGCAGACACCACAAACCACTTAAAATACCTTTTGTTTATTAGCTATTGTTCAGTTAAATATAGCACCTGTGGCTTGAACAACAGGCAGTGGTAGAGTATGTGTGCTTTGTGCACTATTCCTGAGCAGGGAGGCGAGGCTTCAACACAGGAGGCCAGAGGCAGAGGACAACAAATTTGCCTGGAGAGCCCTTATAACGCCATTATAGCCAGGCCATTAGCAGAGATCTCAAGACTACATAAATTATGTTAGTTGCATTTCTGCAAGCCCACAGTGGGGAAGCTTATTTAAACAGGGAAAGGTAGATGTTGGCAGGGTGATGGGCTCCAGAGCCATGGGAGTGCTGCTCCAGGAGACAGGTCCAGGGTGCCCAGGTGGGCCATCCATGCTGGGCTCCTCTTCTTCCACACCAAGGTGCACTGGACCCCGAGGAGAGGCTTCTTTGAGCCAGGTAGGTTATTTCTGGGATGCTTGAGCTGGAAGCAAGGGTCCTGCTGCCCTGCTTGCAGATTGATCCCTCCCAGCCTGCGGGGACCCCAGTGCCATCCCAGCTGGGCGTTGAGTTCTGCCCGCTCTGCTCTTCAGCTGCCTATGGACAAGAAATGGGGAGTTTTCAGACACTTCAGCAAGTGTTTTCTCAAAACCTTGTGGTGGGACTCCAAAGGGAGTTACTGTTTGCATGAATCAGTCCAGAGCTTATTGGATGTGCCAAGTGAATGAAATGTGTATTATTATTTATTTCATTAATTTCCTTAGTTTGGAAGCTGAATTGAGTTTTCTGATCTAATTAGCCCTCCTTTCCCAGACAAATACAATAGCTTTGACAAATAGCTCATACTTTGATACACCTGACATCTGGTTTTGGTAAAAATTCTGAAACTTTTTAAATGCTACTTGCAGTCTGGAGGAATGGAGGGTGATATTTAGTAGATGATCTTTGCCCGTGTTTTTAAGAAAAAAAAAAAGCAAACCATCAGTTCTTCTGCTTGCAATTGAAAAAGCAGTTAGGCTGGACTCTCTTTTCAGTGAACAAACACTTATGGATCTATTTATACCTGCCCTGAAGCAGACTACCGTAGGTGGAAATGCTGTAATTATTTCCTTTCCCTGCTTTCCACTGTCGTATAAAGATCTCCTGGAGCAGCTTGTTAACAAGTTACCACTGTACGTGCTGAAATTAAAATCAAGCCTACATTAGGAACCAAACCAATCTGACTAAAAATTACTAGAACTCACTATAACAAAGGTGAGACAAGCTTGAGGACTGCTAAGAGACAGCTTTTGTTGCTTAGCCCCATCTATCTAAGAAGGCTGAGAATTACAAATGATGAGCATTGAGGGGGGCGACAGGGACCTGACCAGTAGTGATGGGGAGATCCAACAACATATTTTTTCCTGTATTCCTTTTTCCATCAGTGCATGTTTTCAATTTAATTTTCCTCTTATTGTCCCTCTCCTTTGTTATCTTCCTACTTTTCTCCCTCCCCCCTCTCCCTTGGTTTATTTCTCAGAGCAGATGATCTCCTCCACTCACTACCCAGGTTAACTCTAGTTTCAGTATCAGAGATCATTTAAGCTGAAAATAGCTTTGACTGAGGCCATGCTACAGCCCAGGAGTGTCTGGTCACCAGATAGGATCTCCAGCTGCCTCTCGCGCGGCTGTCGGAGGGTTATCGGCGTTCCCGTACTCTCAGTACCATGGCCACAAGCCATTATGCTTCATCGTAATTCAGGAGGGTCATGGACTCGATTACAGCTGATTATGGACCAGGAAGGAGGAGCTGATGAAACAGGGGAAAATATCATTAGCATTCATCAGGGCAGCCTGTTCTGTAAAGAAATTTTTAATTTTCATAGAATGGAAAATGATTTTTTTTTTTAAGTCATCATCAATTTTTATCGCTTTTTGTTCCTACAGATTATTAGGAAATGGTCAGTGGTGATACTGACTACTGCCTTCTGAGGCACAAATTACTCAGTTACGAAAATAAGCTCTATAGTGTTTAGAAGTATGAAATGCGGCCCTTCAGTCCCAAGTATGAAGTAATGATGCTTCCAGAGCAAGAGGATGGATGTGGTATGAATGCCGCTGCTGTGAACTTCTGCCTCCCCTGCAGTGAGAGGGAACGGCCCCTGTGAACAGCCGGTGCATCTGCGGCAGCCTGAGCGCTTAGATCTGCTCAGTATTTTAGTGACCCCCTAAATGCATAAGAGCATCGTCACTTTGGGAGGATTATGCATATATGGCAGGCTGGTGGAGGGAAGGAACAATGAATTGGCTATGGGGAGGGACATGACAAGTCCCTAAGGAGAGAGCCCTAGCAGAGATTTCAAAATCCTCACTACACTTAAGAAGTAAATGGACTGTCTTGATAGCAGGAAATGCAAAAAAAGCTAGCAATTCAGTGAAGTTTTACTGCAATATATTTTGGAAGATTTGCCAGATGGCTGGCAGCAAGACTTTTAAACTCTGCCTTTTTTTCTGAGCCAGCCATATTATCATCCATCAGACAGTCACTTTGGACTGACATTGCAGAGCGTGGCTGTCTCCTTTACGTTTGCCTTGCTCCTGTTTATTTCTAGCTGATTTATTTATATCTGGAACTGATACAAGTGGCACGATTTCTTTGTTTCATTAAAAGATTCCTTGATCTAAAGTTTAAAAGATTTGTCTTCAGAGAGATCAAAGTCACCCAAGTGCATGTCTGGCATCCCTGAGTTATTCTGTTATCTCAGTCTTCAGGTAAATCTGGAAAAGACATTTTTGTTGCAGAGCAGTAAACTGCGGTGACTAGGTTAGAACTGGCCATTGAGTTCTTGGGTGCTAACATATACCTGTCACCCAGGCTTCTTCATTACTGTTTTCTAAGAGGTGAAACAATGTTGACAGAGTTTGCACTGTCAGATGCAAGGCAAGGTACAACTGAGCGCCAACTGCAAGCATGGAAAATTACATCCCACTGCCCAGCAACTCACAGTCAAGCAAGTAAAATACGATTTGCACAGCTGAGCGGAGGCATTGTCAGGGTGCTAACCTAGGAGCCAAGCACTCCTAAACCCCATCTGTCACGACCTGTTGCTTACTCCTGGGAAAACTGCATACAGCCAGCTCTCTAAAAGAGGCCATTAATCCTGGGTGCCTTATGTATTAATTTTGGGGGGTGAATCTCCACGTCCCCTGATTTCTAGATCAACGGTGGTGTGCTGTGACCAGGACAAAGCTGCTTCATTCCTTCCTATTGCTGGAGGAAGCCAGTTCTCCCCAGCTTAGCTCAATTACTCCAAGAATTAGCAGGTCTCGAGCACGCATTTTGAGCCCTGCCAGTGCCATTGAAAGGACAAGATGTTTTGCGGGTGCTTTGAAGATGTAAAGCTGTACAGAATTGCTGAGTGTTATTGTGGATGGTTGGAGTATGTCCTGGATATGAATCATCTTGCTCTTTCTGACCTACTGTCCTAATTGAGAGTCATTTATTCCTTAGACGCTCGTCACTGTCTGGGCTGTACCTTTTCACAATGAGGCGGCAGCCTGGAGCTGTAAGTGTTTGCCCTGCTCCCTCATTACGTGACAAATTAGAGGAGATTTAGTAAACTGACATGCTGAATCATGGATCCTCCCCAAATGTGACCCCAAATCCCTGCCCCTTTGTTTTGCTGTTTTCTGTGGCAGGGTCAGGCCGGGACATGGCTTTCCCGGTGGCTATGTGAATTTTACTGCTGTGCATGTTCCAGTAAAATCAAAGGCCTTAGAAAAGGGCTTCTGTGGAAGCTTTTTTTTTTGTCAGTGCCTTTACACTCATTAGTTATAGTTTAGAGCACAAGGCTTGGGGCAGGACCAGCACAGTTGCTCCTGTTTGATGATGAGGGCACTATCGCTTCTTCAAAAACCCTCTGTTGCCTTGCAGATCAGTAACGAGAGACGTTTCCGCCTTGTTCCTCCAGCACGTTTAAGAAGCGTACTCTTCCCTGACCATCTTGTACCTTCTTCTGTTTATTAAAGGGAAGAATGATTACCTTCTTGGAGACCCTGTGGTGACAGTCTGCCTGGTCACATCCCTTTGAAGCATTTCAATCCAAGAGCTTATCTTCGCTGCAGAATAAGCTCAGGCTTTCAGCTGAGAGTGCCCCGCCTCCCCACTCTGCCCACGCTCCTCCTCACAGGTAAATGGCAGCTGAGCGACCCACCGGTCGCTGTAGATAAAACGCTGAAATGCTGGAGTCACCAGCACGACTGCTGCGATGCAGACGTGGGTGTACGTCGCTCCATGCTGCAAATACCCCAGTGCCTCCCTCGAGTCTTCACAGTGAGGTTCTTCCTTGTCACCCAGGCACTTCCCTGATTCAGCTGAACTGGGGACACTTCTACTTCCACTGCCCCCATTTGGATGTCACTTGGACAGGCTAGTGTCAATCATTTAGTAAGTGCAATCTGGACAGCAATATTGAGCTTGGACGTCCGGTTTTTTCCCCCTTTGAAAACAAACTTCTTGTCCTATGAGTGAGAGAGATCTGCCAAATGCAGCCTGTGCTGGGAGGAACAACCAACCCAAATCATGCTAGGGAAGCCATGGATATTTTTATGTATTTAGCTACTACCTTCAAAGGGTTCAAGCAGTCTTTTTTTCTCTCAGAATGTATTGCTTTCTTTGCCATTGGAGATTCCTTTTTTTTTTCCTCAATATGTCTTTTAAATGTGCCTGTATTTTGCAAAGATACAGCAATTGCACAGATCAACCAGAAGAGATCAGGTTCTTAACTCTGGCTTGGCACTAGATCAGCTCCAAATTTGACATTCACTCCTCCATACCATATTTATAGTGGTTTTTTAAAATGTTATTATTTTATTTTGGGGGTTCATTTCCCTCTGGAAATGCATTCCAACTGAGTCTCTCTTTACTCTGTAGAGGAAGTACTTGGAGAAAAGTTGATCCAACTTGGAAGAGTACTTCTAGGTAACAGGTGCCTGGTCTCCTGGTGGGAATGAACAATTGCATTATTATCTCTCTGTATTTGGGAAAAAAAATGAGATTTATCCTCTTTGGAGGAAGGCAAGTATGATTTATTACCAGACAATAAAAGTTAAAATTCCTGGTATAGGAAAAAGGTTGGGCTGTGCAGAGATAAGTGCTTCTGGAGAACCTAAGCCCGACATGTGTGCCGATGTTACTCTTCATTTCTGAGTTATTACCTGATATGAAACCAGTCCTACATATAAAAGAAAAGTTTCATCCTCTTCCCTACCTGATTTTCAACAGCTGCTAATGAAACAGGTCAGTCAGCAAGAAAGGAGATGTTCATAGCTGGAAACTAAACCAAGTCCCAACACTTCTATGACTGGTTCCATCCCAGCTCCTTCAGCTCAGGCTGGCATCTTCAGCAAATCCTTGTGGGTGGGATTGCTGGTTAATTGCTGTTATCCCAATTATTTAGGTCATGGCCCTTCTTCCATTCCTCCTTTCTGCTACCTGAGTGACAGAGTCAGAGCAGAGATTACCTAAAGGCACAAGTGCTGGTTTGTCTCTGTGCCACAGTCAGCTAAATTTGAGCTCTGTGCCCAGTATACATGGCTCAGTTCACCTCAGGTCTCTGGCATTGCTTCTTAAAATTGTCCTTCTTCCACTTCATTTCAAAACCTGAGAATTGTTCTGATCTTAAGGGGAGTTATACCTCCAAATGGAGCTTTGTGATATGAGGCCATTTTCAAGAAAAAAAAAATCCATTTAGAATACCTGGGGCTGTGTTTGCCTGCTCGGGTTTGCAGGTGCTCTTATTAAAAGAGTCTGCTATAAGCAGTGTTGTGTATGTCTGCATCCTCAGATTTGACTGAAATTGTGAGAATTTATGGAAAAGCATTTGGTAAGAAAACATTTGCAGCTATGTAGCCTTAGAAACTAGAGAGTTAGAGTTGGAGGTTGGAGAGTGGCTATGAATATGGAGAGCTGGGAGTTGGAATAATCACAAGGGAGACAACTGCACCAGCCAGGATGAAAGACGAGAGTTTCAGCAGAAAATTGATCAAGATAACAAAGCAGGGGGAAGATGTCTTGTGACAGTAGCTGGATCTGTGGCATCCAGCCTCAAATAGGAGTGTGAAACATAAGTTTGCTTGGAGGGGTGAAAAATCAATCAGAAGATTTCACATAGGACTGTGAGACTATAGAAAGCTCCAAGACGCCCTGGAACGCTGCACCATTTACCCTAATCAGAGGGTGAGTCAGCACTCAATTATGTTCAGGCAATTTTATATTCAGTTTTCTATGCGTTGGCGACAAAGCAATTTAGATAATATGGTCATATAGCAGAATCACCTTCTTTACAAATCTGAGTTACATTAGCTACAATAAAAAGTATGTCACTCTGAGTGCTCATTTTCCAGCGTATGAGATAATTATCATGTAGGATCAAGGAGAAAACTCTTCTCCCCACTGCCAAACCCAAAGTAATTGTGCAACATGGCTGTTTTATCCCTTCTCCTGAAGCTGTTAGTTACGGCTGCTCTTGAGACCAGACAGATCCACTGCTGTGTGCAGATACTGTCTGAAGTCTTGTGCATTAATAACAGCGGATGAGATAACAACTCCTTCTGGCTTGTGTATTCAAGAGAAAACATTCTGTTATCATGAAGTGGGTTATATATACATAGGTACGTGAGGATTGTTCAGTCTGTCCATCACACGGTAAGGACCTGTGACCTGTGAAACAGAGCAATCTGTTTTCTCCCTGCTGCTTCTCTATTGGCAAGTCCCAAGAGCACCGTCCTGGGAGATTTCAAGGTGTGGCTCCAGGTTTACACAGCATTTTGCCATCAGTTCAGGGATAATGTTATGCTAATCTGACCTTTTGCTTAATCTTTTAAGGCATGCATTATATTATTTCGGAGCAATTATACCTTTAGGAAACAGAAGTTGGAGAGGAAATGAGTGATTTACTATGCTTTGAATCAACAACTTAAACTGAATGAACATTTCAGTGCCAGTGACAGATTCAGTCTCCCATGAACTACTCCTTACATGAACAGGACATATGAACTGTGTTAAAACAGGATGCACAACATGTGTTAAAATCCACTTTGCATGTGTCAGGAGCAAACAGCTTCAATCTTCATGCCCCTCCATTATTCCTGTTGCCATGACTCAGTGGACTTTAATAAGAGTTGAATGAGGGCCAGATCTGGAGCACAGCGAACTCAAAGAGAAATTTCCATTGGCTTTTTTTTTTCCCCGTGGATAATACCCTTAAAGATTCAGGGTCAAACCTTCAGCTGGTATGAGCTGGCATCTTTCCACTCAATGAGCTCTTCATGTCTGCACAAATACAGAGCCACTAGGTTTCTGTTCATCTAAAAAGCAGCACCCTCATTTTTTATATTAATATGAAGATATTTTCAATGATCTTCCTCTCAAGAGAACGATTTTCAAACGTATTCATCAAGACACTGACATTTGAACTCATTTTACTTTGAAGTCACCATTATTCACATTGTCACAGCTTGACAGCACAGCAGGTTAGCTCGGCGCTTCTCAAATTAATGCTCCCAGACCCAGTATCAATACCTCTAACCTTTGGCTTCCCTAAACATGATATTCTCCATGTCATCTAGCAGTCACTAAGTAAAAATCTCAAAGTCTTGAGCAAGCTCTGCAAAAACCACTGTTATTGATAGGAAGAGTAATGCAGAAAGGCGTAAGAAACCCAGTAATGCACCAGAAAAACAGATTGCTTATCACCTGAAAGCTTGAAATGTGGATGGTTTCTTACTGAGCTGCGTTATTCTTGGTTGATCTGAATTCTTAGTAAAGAGCAAGATCTTCTAGGGAAGTTAAAATTATATTTTGTTCTGGATTTTATTAGCTTGGTTTTTTTAAAGAGTAGAGAACACTAAGGGGTTCATCTGACCCTTACTAAGCAAAAAACACATTGCTGGGAGAGACAAACGGTGCAAATTCGGAGCAGTGGCTTAGAGGGCATCATGGCTAGCAAGAAAAATTAGTATTGGCTGGATCTTTGCCTAAATAAAGTTGAGTTTTCATTTACTTCAAAGGGAGACCCCTGGTAATTCTCAGATCATCTTTTTTTACCCTAACTTATCAGACTGTCAAAAACTTAGCAGACCTTCACTGTTTATCAGGCATTTTTGGTAAACAAATGTCCCTCCATTGCTCCTTTCAGTTTAAGCAGACTGAATGAAAACTATTTCCTCATACTCAGGGGGTTTTTTTCCCATTTAGTATATCTTCTTTTCACCTTCAGTATCTCTCAGGAAAAAGACTGAACAGTTTTTCTGGATTTTGCCTCTCAGGAAAAAAATTTACTTGTTTTCCTGGAAAATGCTAAGTACGGAAAATTCTTCAGTGAGTTCTTAATGAAACTTTTCAAGTTACCTTCATCTATCATAAATTGAAAGGGCAAAAGATCACACCTTCATCATCAGTGTGTAATTTTGACCGCCATAAAATAATTAAGGTGAGCGGTCCCTACAATTTAAAAAGCAGCTTTCTGTCTCTTTAAAACTGTTTATGAGTCATTGTTTGGAATGAACGTAGTAAAGCACTTGAAGCTGATTAATGAAGAAGTTACATGGCTATCAGCTAGGACAATACTAAACTCATAATTTTGTTTATTAGCAGATACTGTGGAACTAACTGACATTAAACTGGCAGAATCCCAGCGCAAAGGTGAACTCGAGGAAAAAATTATATTGGATTTTAATAAAACTTTCCTCAAAGGTCAACCTCTCTAAGGTATAAAATCAATCTTTCTTCCTTCCTCCTTCTTCAGCCCATTTATTCATAGCTATAGAAAATTCTGATACTGATTAAATATTTCCCATTTTCTTCCCTCCCCCTCTTATTACAGTATCTATCTACCTTTGACCATTATTTTTCTCAGCATTTTTAGTGAGACTCCTTACTCCTCATTTCACCCTTTTCTACCTGGCCTTCTTGGGATCTGCACCCCATTTCCCCTCTTCAAGAAGAGATCCTGCCTCATGCCAGCTTCAGGACTCAAAAACCCCCTCCTTTTCATATCACCCTTAAAGGTGGCTGAACTTTGGCAAGAGCAAAGCTTTAGTGCAAAGTCTTTATCAAAGTGTGTCAGGTTTCTCCTGCTTTTATTTTTCCCTCTTACCCAGCAGCTGCCTTCTATGTCTTGCTCAGGAGTCCAGTAACTTTTGCCATGTAAGCTATGACATTAGTAGCATGCCACTTAGGAGAGAATGATGTCCTTGTAAGTTCTAAGGTCTTTCAGATCAGTCCCCTTTACTGATATTGGCCCAGTAAAATAATATTTTTTATATTTTTTTTTCAAAGAAGAGTCATTAATATCTAAGAAACCAGCTTAGAAGGGTTTTAAGGGGTTTTTTTCACAGCGGACTGACTGCACAGAGCTGTAGATACCCAGACCTGGAAACTGCTTCTGTCCTTGGCATACAAGCTCCAGCTCTTGATAGCCAAGTTTCTAAAGCCTTGGCACCCTCAGAACCACCAATATCATACACTGGAATAGCAGAGGGACTTCTGTGGCTGGTGTTTGGCTTTGCCTGCCTGGCTGAGCTGTGTGGGGCAGGCCAGTCCCAGAGCATCCTCTGAGAATTGGTACCCCGGCTTTCTGGGCTTCCAGGATGGGATGCAGGATGCTTGGCTGTCCTCACAATCACACCCCCTCAATACCATATCCTTCATCCTCCCTTCTCCTCCTTTTACCACAATACTTCTCTCCTTCCACTTCAAAGGCTATTTCTCCCCCTCTGTGGCAGGATTAACTGTACCTCTGTCAAGACCGATAGACATCTATCTAACGGCCGTGTCCTCTCTCCAGCCCTTTTCAGCGTGCTCCCAGATCCCCAGGACACTAATCCCATTCCTCCGAATTCCTCAGCCCCCTGCGCTACAGAGGAACAAGTCCAGGCACAGCCTGGGTTGCTGGGGAGCAGTTTGCAGCAAGTCCCTGACTGTGGCTGTTTGCCCTGGAGGTAAGAGTCTCCAAAAAAGAGTTATTGTGCACACATCCTGCCATGTGTATATTCAACTTGGCATATAGAGCTGCTCTTCGTTGGCGATAACTGTTTGCCCCTTCATGTAATGGGAGATGAGCTTGGGGCTCTCCTAGAAGTTGACCTGGCTGGGACACAGCCGCATGAACATCTCAATTCCGACTGAATTCTGTTCTGGGTTATTCTTTGCTCCATCAAGACAACATTACATACAAGCTAATTTTGTGGTTCCCATCTAAAAAAATCTTTGTGGTCAGAGAGTTCCTGAAGCTGAGCAACATCTGATATGAATATACACCCTCTAGAATGTGTATTTATGGAAAAAAATCACTGCTTGAGCTGGTAAAGTGAAATGTAAGAGAATCTATACCACATTTCAAAATCATTGTTGAGATGTATGCTGGAGAGCAGCCAGGCTTGGTTGCTCACACTGATAGATGATGGGGAAAAGGAACATGCGTTAAAATCAGCAAATGGATAAAACTGAGTGAGAGAGGGATGAATACAATGGGAAAAGCTTTCCAATTTTTTTCCAAATCAAAGCCCAGGCTCCCACGCTAAAAGGAGAATTGTGTTCCCAAAGAGGCAAACGTTAAAAAAGAGACTGTACTATATTTGGGAATGTACGTTACAAAGCCTTATGTCCACTGTCAGGGTAAATCTTACATATTCTGTAAGCAACAGCAACATTCATTCAGCACAGAAGATGAAACGGACAAAGATGGGTGGTGGAAATTCTGAGCTTTGGTTTCTACTGCTCCTAAATTCTTGTCCATGTTGACATAGATGAGTAAAAATTTTCTTAGATATTTTTAATTGCTTTAAACAACTTTTAAGACTACTAAACTGTATTTTGGTTTTAGATATTGTATTGATAAATAAATAATACTGATTTAGATTTTAAAGGTGTTATTTTAGGAACAAATTTAGATTGCTTCAGTAGAAAAAAGAAGGTCCCTTTGTAGAGACTACGTGGTCTCTGCAAGGTCCTGTAGAGATTTTGGTCTTTGCCTATGCAGAGATCTGAGCTCTGGAGATCAGACTGCAGAGACCTAGGCTGCAGGAACTGTAGTTTGGTTTCTGGTGCTGGCTGGCTGGCCGGCCAGCATCACAGGTTATGGCTATGAACAGAGGATGAGATCAAAACCCTTCTCATTTAATAGAGATTAAGAAAGTCTTCTTACTTCTAATCTCACTCCTGCCTCCCTGCCATGCTCTGAAATACTTCTGTTGATCTGCTCTGCTGGGGAGAAAAATCGTCACAGTTTGTCAGGAAAGGAAAGAAGATGTATTTTTTTCTTTTAAGATTAACCTTGCAGTTGAATAGAACTGGCAACATGAGTAAAATTTTGCTGCTGGAGTTGTTATTTTGTATTGATTGCATTTTTAAAGATTTTTCTAGCAGGGAGAGGTAGACATTTTGTTATAGCCGTGTATTAATCAAAAGGACCGGAAAATACTGCAGGCCCTATTCTGACCTTTTTGTGGCTCAAAAAGCCAGCTGAGGTTTTAAGAATGCAAGTGATCCTGGATTAGACTCTGGGTTTGGGTGCTAATAATTTAACACTACTACAGTTTGGCCACCTACCTCTGATGTGTTAGATATGGATGACATAATAATCACTGCAGTGTAAAAGTCAGATTTTTTTTATTTCAGACAACTGAGAATAAACTTTCACTGGGCTGCACGAAGTGGGCTTGATTCTTGCTGACCTGAAGAGGTTATTCTTAGGGCAATCGCCTGTCTTTAACATTTAACATCAGGTTTGCTCAACAGCATGCAATTTTAGCATTGACTGCATTAGAAGCTTCCTTTACATAAGCCACAGAAAAGCACATCACCATTTTTATAGCTTTAAAGGATCCCGCAGCTGCCTTGATTATAAATGTATTAGCTCGTATATTTAATTCAGTTCTTAATGCTCCTCATGTAGTGTTAAAGCCATTTAAAAGAAAGTCTCTGCTTTTACAACCTTTCATTTTTTTTTTTAGCAACTCAGCAGCATAGTTACTCGGCTTGTAAAGCTCCTTACGAAATCTCACCTGAAAACATTGATCTACGGAGTTGTGCAGTTTTTCCCACTTCAAAGGGAAATCTGCTGCTGCTGCTACCCCAGGCAGTGCAGAACCGAGCACGGTAACACGCTGAACTGTTCACTGACGCGGCTGATGTCAGCCCTCAATTTGTTCATTGTTTGCTGCACCGGGGAGATTTCTAAGCTCCAATTTAAAGAAAAACAACAACCTGTATTTGCCTTTTCACCGTATCTGGTTTGGTAGTTATCTCACTTTGTCTCTTAAGTTTTATGGTAAAAGTTAATAGCAACTTGTTCAGAACAAAAAAAATCTTTAAGACTCGCATTTGGCTTCCTGGCTGTGCTACAGCAATTCCCAGTAGTCTCCCAGTTGCCAATGCTTGTAATTTTACGATGTTCATACTTTATTTTCGATTTTGGGGTACACAGTGATAACAGATGACCCAATTTTCATTGAAGCCCCATGCAACCCTTTAGGATTAAAAACAAATGAAAAACAAGAGGGAAAAGCATAACTATTTTTATTCTGAATTAAGATTTCAAGTTGTTTGCAATATTGCAGTCCTGATTCTACGGTATCCAAATAAAAACAACGTGTTTTACAATGAATGAGGCCTTCTAGCAGAGATTTTCAGCTCTGGAAAATCCCAAATACAATCTTTGCTGTCTGCCTTTTCTTAACATTGCAGTTTTCAGGCTCCTGCCTCCCACACAGTCTCGTCAATATTCTAAGCTCCAAAGGGTTAAAGTCCTGGCATTTCTTCTGACTGGCATTTCCCAATCTCTCCTGGGGCCCATGTAGCGTTTTATGCCAAAATGCTTTATTATTGTACAAACACAGAGCAAGAGTAGGAGGGAAAAAAAACACCAAACCAACACTCGACCATTTGTCCTCCAAAACCGGGTCCTGCTCTCCGGTTTGAGGCAAACCATACCAACCCCAAACCTAATAATACCCGGGAGTGGTATTTAAAGAGCAAAACCAGTGATGTTTTAATGAAGAGAGGGTCCGGTTCTCATCCCAGCTGTCTCTCGGTGCGGGAGGCGGCGGCCCCGGCGCTGGCTCGCAGGCTCCTCCGCTTCCCCCAGCCGGTGCCTTCGGATTAAGCCATTCCCCGCGTTAA
>NW_010185569.1:324-844 GCF_000695765.1 Mesitornis unicolor | reverse complement strand
GGGGGAGAGCAAGGGGGGGGCTCAACCCCCCTCGACCCCCAGCTCCGCATCAATTTGGGGACCGGGACATGGAGGAAGTCTTGTTTCTGGCTTTTTATTTGGCTTTTTAATTGCTTTTTAAGGGGTTTATTGGTGGTTTATTCGCTGATCGCTGGCCCCGTGCAGCGGCAGAGCCTGTGCTTTCCTAAAGTTGTAAAATCCCGGAATTCCCTATAGAAACACCTATAGGGAGGGAAAATCCTTCCTTTTCCCGAAAAGATTTTGGGAATGGGGAGGAAAGAAGGGGTAAATGGGAGCTGCGGGGTGGGGAAAAAATAAAAGGGAGACATGAATAGAAATATATTCCGGAACCCAAAACATTGATTTAAATCTATCCAATAAATTCCTTTTCTCCAGCTATACTTCATTCTGCCCAAACACCTCAGCCTCACGCAGGGCTCTGACATTTATGGTTCAGGCGGATGCCACAACTTTATCCCAAGGCTGAGGGAATATTGAATAAAGATGGAGAGTTAATAAA
>NW_010185569.1:0-284 GCF_000695765.1 Mesitornis unicolor | reverse complement strand
CGTCCCTCCACTTCTCTGAATATATGGATTTCAATAAGCACCAGCAGAATAAATAAATATCCACAGGTAGTTCTCTTAAAGCTGTGCTGGTTTGGGTGTTTTTTTTAAATATATATATTAACAAAAAATAAATAAAGGAAAATAAAGCACGAAACAAACCGGCAGCAACCAAAGCATCGCAAAATTCAAGGCTTGAAGGTCACAAACCGAGGAGGGGCTGGAGGAAATACAACTTTATTTCTATATTTGCACCCTGCACCCCTCGATTCCCACCCAAACGTCGC
>NW_010185568.1:0-13137 GCF_000695765.1 Mesitornis unicolor | reverse complement strand
TATGTAAAGGTTATACTTTGTTTATTTTCATCTCTTTAAAAAAGTACAGGAGAGACACTAAAAATGGTTGACCATTTTGCAAAATGACACTAAAACTTTTTATTTGCAAGCAGTTACTGAGAGGGAGATACAGGAATGTGTATGTCCCATATAGAAAGAACACCTTGTTCTTCTCCTTCAATAATTTGTATGCAAGGACATAGCCTTACTAGCATATTCATCTTATGACTAATTTCTCCATTCCTGGAAATTTTGTACTGAGTTGAGGAAACAAACATCTCTAGAAAATTATTCTTCTTGTGTTGATAACATCTCAAGATGTTCCTGTGAAATGAAGTGCAAAATTTATTTTCAAATATTATTCTGCTCAGAGTGCTCTGAAATATTTTATTTCCCTTATGGTACTGGCTTTGACCTTAAATCGAGTGCTGAAATTCGAAAATTCTGGCAAGCTTCTTTGGCAAAGAGTGGATAAGAAGTTTTTTGGGGGAGAACTGTGACTAGTAGTTGTGGGGCGTCAGACATTATTAGTACATTTTGGAAACATATTGCCAGTGAACTTAGGATATTGTACTTGTGCCGTCAAGTAGTTTTAGTGTTTATTGCCAATATATTTAGCAGTTGAAAAACCAGGAGTTGGTCCATTCTGACACCATTCAAGATGGAATTATTGTGTAATTTGATTTTACCCATTTCAGACTTTCTAGGTGTAGGCAAGTATTTATCTGGTATGATCTCTAATGAAAGACAATGTATTACTGATGATATTCTGCAGATAGAGCTGTTTCTTGTCACTGTCCTGCTGCACGGTTGTAATGTGGAAGAGAAATTTTAAATTGTCATATTCACCTGATCTCATGAAACTTCTTAAAAGGATTTGAGAATGCTTTTAAATGCATACGCCCATAGTATTTGTCATTAGGTTTAAACTACAACAATAGAGAAGCTATAGCATTGTGGATTCTCACTGCTGGATCTCAGCTTGAAGTAGAAGACTGGGAAACTGTACAGACATTCCAATTAATATCACTGGAAGGCCTGCAGAAAAGGACTTGCATTTTTAAGGAATGATAATATTGGTGTGCACTGCATGTTTTTCTTTTCTCTCAAAATGTGTGAAGAACTTTGAGATTAAATTCACAATATGAACTAAGTATTATTGTTAAAATTGTCATGTTACACCAGAAGGAAACAGTCTCTAAAATTCTGTATCACAAGAGAAAATTCAAACATCAATCAACATTTTAGATACCAAGCGCTGTATACAAAGGCCAGTTCAGGTATTCAATAAGAAGATCTTTGCCTCTTGGGTATTTATTTGCAGGAGTGTAGACAATCCTGTCAGACTTACAAAAAATATTTTTTTTACCTCTAAAACTGCTCATGATGCTCGTTATGTTTTTAAATGTGCTGTAAAGCTGGGGCTCACAATTTTTTCTGTCATTGGGATTGCAGAGGGACAGCTTCCCTGCCATGTTTACCCACAGCTTCTCGGAATATGGCATATCACTAAATAACTACTTAGAAAGGATGGACAGGACCCAGCAGGCATGGGTTAACAAGTTGTTATTTATGGAAAGTAATCCAGCAGTGTAGTTGTCTTGTGCATCTGCCTATGTGCCAAGAAAAGGGGCCAGTTTCCAGAGCAATCTAACTCTGCTCATATATTCATGGGTGTAGAGATGCTAAACTGCCACAATGATGTATGCAGCTGGGGTATTAAGCAGATTTAAAAATGTATAGAGCAGTTAAAAAACTACTTTATTGAGTCTGATTACTGGAAGACAGAAGAAGATGTTTCCATGTAGGTTTGCTGATTTTTGTTTGATTTCAAGTTTGTGTTTTGGTTTGCAGTGACAGTGTAACAGTGTAACATAAAATTATTAAAAATTTATTGGAAACATTGATTGTTTCAGTCTGCAGAACATATGACCTGCACATGAATCCTCTTAAAAGCTGATGAATGGGGAAAAAAGTGGGGTTTTTTGGAAGAAACAAAAAAAGCAAAAAAAAAAAAGCAGGTGGATTATTTCTTCTGCATACAGAGAGGTTCCTTTTTCTTGGTTTCACACAACCACACTCTATTCAATCAAGTAATTGCTGTCCCCTTATCTCGCATCCCAAGCTGAGTTCAGCATCTGGAAAAGCTTAAGAACTCAATGCATCAAATTATCCTGCTCGAGCTGTTGTTTATTGCAGGCCATTTTGTCCTGTCATCTCCATGACAGAATGTCAAAGCTTTTCTTTCTGTTGCCTTCAGCTTCCAGCATCTGCAGGGATCTGATATGCTGCCTCTGCATTACTCGGGGGGGAAACCCTCCAACGGTTGTGCTGAAGGCAGCAAGCCAGACAACTGCAGGCATTGGGGACTTCTGGGACTGCAATGCAGTAGTGCCTTCTCCTGCAGATCAGTTTTCATCCTTCTCGGTCACTCAGCCATTTTAGTGGGTTTCCTAAACCTTCTGACTTCCCATGGGATGGGCTGTTCTTGCCCATCTTTTCTCTTTTACTAAAATGTTTCACAGTCCAATGGCATGAAACCTTTTGGCTTTGCTGGGCCTGTACCGATATTACTTCCTCTCTCTTCACTTACAGGTTTACATAGTGGATTCTCCGGGATGACACAAACTTTTTTGAATGCGTTAACAAAGCTGCAGAGAACATTTTTGGGGAGAAAAATCCTGTCACAGGATTCTGAGTTCTAAAGTGTTTGGGTCTATTATATTGCCCTATTGTACCTTTTCTGTTTTTTCCTGTGATATTAATTTCTGTTCAGTTTTCCAGTCTTCTGCTTCAAGCTGAGACCCATCAATAAGAATCCACAGTGTTGTAGTTTCTCTATTGTTGTACTTTCAACCTAATGAAAAATACTATGGGCATATGCATTAAAAGAATATTTTAATTTACATCTATCTTTATGTGCATGTCCAGTTTTGGCTATATAGCCCTCACTGCACATAGGTCTTCCTCTCTAAAAATGTCTTGAAATATAAAGACAGAACACCTTCAAGCATCTTCTAAGGTCATAAGTTTCCCACTAAATCATCTGCTTCCGTCGTTCTGACTCATTCAGCCCCTGACTTAGCCTCCCTCCACTGGCCATATAGGGAGCTTACATCCTGAACGTTGGCACTTCAAGGCACTGCTTGTGCCTGCTCTGCATCCATGCCCAACAACATGTCTGTGGTTTGTGCTTGTGAAATACTGTAATATGTTGAATCTCGGAAAGGCGCTTAATGGGTGACTTGTTTTATCTTCTCTAGGCTTCAGTAATCTGTGGCTGGAGGGATTTTCCAAGTTGTTCTTGGTTATACAAGTAGGGACAGCATGGCTGAGTTTGAAGTTTTCATATACTACTCAGACTAACATGACCACATTGTATGTGGATAAGTATAAACAGAATCTGTGCTTGTTAGCAAGTGTTTCAGACAATTCCTGCACATAAAAGTAACTAAGAACTTATAATGAGTTTATTCTTCACTATAAACTGATGTAGAAGTGTGTTAAGTAATTCCTACTAAGGTTGTTAGAGGGGTTCTTCCTAGGAGTGATACCTGTAACACACCCTACTGTACTGTAGTTATCTACTTGGAATAGTAAAGTAGAATTATGTTTGGAGACTAGAATCTAAGGAATTACTTTAATTTTTTTCTGACAGTATACAGGGTGATGATAGAGCCTGACATGTGAAAATATTAGGCCATGTGCTCAGCACAAAAATGACAAAAGTTTCTGTTTCGTTATGGTTCTTGATTTGCTGCACAACTTCGAGTTGGAAATCTGAGCTCAGAGTTTAGCATTAGAGGTTCTCTTATGAAATTCTCAGAGGTTATTCCACTAGTATAGCAGTTTCAAAAACCATAAAGATATGCGGCTTTCTGTTTGCCATTTGTACAACTTCTTAGACATCACAAATATGGGAAATGCATTATAGAAAATAATTCAACAAATGTAACATTTTGTTTATTATTTCTAGGGCCCCATAAAGTTTAATAATTGAATGTGAGAACACAGAGGAAGATTACATTTCACAGTTAAACGTGATTTGGCACTTTAAAAATTAGCTAAGTAAACTTGGCATATATTAATAATTCTTTTTTTTTGTACTTTCATTAAAATTTAACTTTGCCTTCCTAGAGTGTGAAAATTTAGGGGTATGGAATAACACCGGACAAAAAAGTATAAGTGATTACCATGATAACTTTTGGTATTCCCAAGTATTTAATATTCTGAATAAGGATTTCATTGTTTGCATCTCTCTGAGTAGAGAATGCTGAGCTAGAAATTGTTTCCTGCCAAGGTTTATATGGTAAGATTTGCTCTTGCCGGTTTTTAACTATTAAGGATCCATAGTGAGGAAGCCAATTCCAAAATTTAGTCAAAATATAGCATGCTAGCAACACAAAAAAACTTTCCAGCATATAAACCAAGAAAAAATAAACAACGTAATTCATCTGATTCATCACATATCATGTAACAAGCACCATAGGCTTAGGTGCCCCATAGCATATGCTCTCCTCCTTTAACTGAAGAAATTAATACAAGGAGTAAAAATTCCACCTAAAGTCCACTTTGTCACTAATCGGTGCCTGATGTGTGCATGGAGCAGCCAATGCATCAGGTGCTGTGTTTATGAGCGATGTGTGTTCCTGCAGGTGTTCAATTTGCTACATCTAACTCAGTTGTGTTTCAGTTGTTGCACATGGAAGAAATATTCAAGGGGAGAAGTCCACTTACAAAGGTGTGCAGGTTTTTTGTTAAAACCCACTGTGTTGGAAGAGGGAACTGGTATTTCACACATGCCATTTGGTATAATGAGTAAACTCAGTTCCTGTGTTAAGGTGACTGAATCTGCATAGTGTGCGGGATGGGGAGTAGGGCCCTGGGTAATGCTCAACGCATCAAAACCTGATGCACCTGTTTTCCTCTTTTGCGACTTTCTACTACAAGATGATCCTTAAAGGATAATGTGCATTTTGTGGCTTGTTTGTTTTCTTAGAAGGTTGTTGTTTTTTTTTTTGCTCACTGGAGATTGCATATGGTATGGGAATTACCTTGAAGAGAGATTGGTCAAGGTCCATGTCATAAATAAATGGAGATGATGAAGAATTACACATTCAGAATGGGATTTAGTGTGCATGCCTGTGTGTGCATGTTTGTACATATATATAAGACAGAGCAACTGAAAATTATGGCTGATCAGTTGTACACACACATACATACATGTCTTAACCCAGAGAAGGTGATAGCTGAAAACAAAAAGGTTTTACATTTGTAAAAATGATTGTATATAAATCTGCATTAAAAAAATTCAATTCAGACATTGCCTTCCATGTATCTTAATTAGCTTATGTAATATATCACCTAGAAGAATTTTTTGGACATCATTAAATCTCTAAGGACTGGATTTGTTGTCATCGTATAGCAAAAGGTGCATTTAGAGGGAGAAAAAGTCTTAACTGTAGGGTTAAAGGAGAGAACCTTTTCATTTAAAAGCAAAAGCAAATGTGGAACACCTTTTTTGCTAGTTCAACACATAAATGCAAATGTCTACCCTGCCTACAAAGCTTCCAATAAAAGAGAATGGAATTGCACAGATTGATTTATTAATCTTTTTTTTTTCTTGAAGTGCTTTTGATGAAGACTTGCTTCACTATTTTATCAGACTGTTTCAGGTCTTGGCAGTCATGCTTTTTGGTTAGCTAGGTTACAATCAAAATAGGTAGTTTTCTATTGAATGATGAAGGGCAACCTATAATTATTAAGAAAACTCTGTGGTATATTGAGCACTGCTGAAAGGTAGCATGATAAATAGCATCTGGCTGACAAGAGAAACCTCAAATTATTGTATGTGGTTTATGCTAGTATGTCAGTTTTCCACATATTGAGTGATAATTTAGAAAAGGAAAAGAGCAATTCACAGATATACATAAAATCTGAACCTAATCCAGGATATCACATCACTCTGCACAGCCACACGCTATGTATATGTAAACTATTAGTAGCAAGTAATTTCCATCAATATTATCTGTGAAGAATCCAGTTGCCTTGCAGACTCTAGCAAATTAAATTGTTGTGAGGATGACTGTTAACATCTTCTTTGAAAGTATCTATTTATTTTAATTGAAAATACCTACTCTGGCTTTCTGAATATGCTCGACATGGTTTTCTAATAACCAAATTCTGTTCATTTCAGTTGCTATATTTCTGAAATCTGAGCCTGAGGAGGTGCATTCTTCACAGACCTTAATTCTTTGGGAGAATGACAGGAGTTCATCAAACTCTGATCTCCAAGGTTTCAAGCAGTGTGAAACCAGCTGCTGCTGGGTTCTATTAAAGGCAGAGGGGTTGGATCAATCCAACAAAATACATGTTGACTTGGGAGAGAGGTTATCAGCTCTGGTTAGATTTTTAAGGTTACAGATGAGTGTGAACTGTGAATATAAACTGACAGGGACGTGCCTTGTTTAGGCACAAACTGAATTGAAATGTGTGGGTATGGATCAAGAAATACAGAAAGATTCATGTAGGGCTTATTGTTATAGCTAAATGTTCTTTGCATTCAGAAGTTACATGTAGGCTTGATCATTAGGAAACATAATTGAGAGAGAAATCAAGCACTTCCAAGTTGTTGGGGTTTTTTTTGTTACCGTGTCCCTTTTTCTACTTCAAAGTGGGTTTTTTTCCTGATGTCTTCAAGTAAATGTCTTTTTTTGGTACAATTTCAGCAGAAGTTCTAAAAATGTTTTTACTCAATGTAATTTGAGATTTAATAGACTAAAAGGACTGATAGTAAAAGATAAGAAAGAACTTTGTTTATATTCAGAAGGCTCGCTGGAACACAGATGTTGGGTAGTGTGACTCAGAAAAGGTTCAGTATTTCAGGATGGCAAACTACTCTGTGATTCTATTAGATACATTCACCACAGAGCAAGTGTCCTTGGGTGCAGAGATTGCCTGCGCTTAGCACACCTATGGAGTCAAAAGCTTGGGAGGCTGTCTCTGGGCTTTCTTGCTTAGCTCTTAGGTATTTATTCTCAGCCTATGTCTCACTTTTCCATCTGTAAAATGAGAAAAATTGTGACATAGTATAAATACTTGCTAGTGCTGAAGCCTTTTTAAATATTTGAATTGCAAGCAGGCAGAAGTTCCAAAATATTCCTTTATTTATTTGTCATCTGGGCTAGAGGACAGTTTGTGAATGCAGCGTTGGCAAGAGTAAACACAGCCGATTGTGGCTTAAATAATTTTCCAAGAGTGGCTGCAGTCTTTTGCCAACTAAAGATTACTGTTAGCTGCTCCCTGAAGTATACAGATATATATCTTGGGGATTCAACTAGGTCATCATCTGAGACAGATAACTCTTGCAAATTTTTCCAATAACGTTTCAGTGAATCCAAAGTGCACTTCTAGCTGCTAGAGAACGTGAACCTTTCATTGTCTGCGTGCTGACTAATGTTAGAGAGGAAGATAATACTAGGCTGGATCTTCCCTTTACCCCAAAAATCCAGAAAGTTGACTTTTGCAGCTGCAGATGAGCAAATTAACATTAGAAATGTGAGAATATGTATTTCTTCCACTACTTATTACAATCTAAGGAGCTGAATGAATGCATGATCTAAAAGTTGGAATAGTTTGGTTGATTGACATCTTACAAAGCTCCTGTCGTCCAACAGTATATTCATAGCACATCAGAGAATGTGAACCAGTACTGCCTGAAAAACTTGTATGTGTAATGCAAACTCCGAACAAGCCTCATTTACAATTTCTTTGAAAGATGTGGTTAAAAGAGAAGCACTGATATTAAAGGATCGGTCATTAAAGATGAGCACAGACCACTGGCTTTCCATCTCATTGCTGCTTTAGACTTGCCAAACGTCCTCCCATATTTGAGCTTAAAAATATAGTGCTTATTATTTTTTACATAATAACAGGCTTTTTGACATTTTCTACTCGACATAAATTGTGAAGCTAAGCAAATGTTCCGGGACTAAGTGTCCATTTCTCACCTAGATGAACTTCAGAGAAATGTGCTAAGTGTATTTGATTCTTTTTAACATAAACTCTTGAATTCAAGTTAAGAGTGATAAGAATTAGTGCTATGTAAAAGAATGTTGGCCAGTTTTCTTTTGGACAGAATTCCGCAGCCTTTTTCTGGTCACTTATACTTCAGTGGTGCCTGATACCATGCAGATTAGAGATAACAAACTGATACTTTTTGCAGAATTCACTTCATTATTACACAGTCTCAAATGGGGATGAAAACAGTTGCATCTAGTGTTCCTTAAGTGTGAGAAAGAAAAGTTACTTGGATTTAAAAAAACAAAACAAAACAAAACAAGACAAATAGACTGCTAATACAAACGGAAAGAATGGTAGACAGGCTTCAGGTACTGAGCAACATGGTTGAAGTTGATGGAACTGAAGAAAGAAAGAAAGAAAGAAAAAATAGATTTTCCTTTAAAAATAAAGCAATCCCATTTTGTGACTTTCAAGATGAAATTGGATAGTCTTTCTCAGAGCCATTGCTACCACCTGACAATCAAAGACATGATGTGCTTCAGCAGAAACCCACATTAGGGGGTAATCAAAGTAGTAGTAATTTTAAGAACATTTTGAAATGCATGGTGAGAAGGACTTTTTATTTTTTAAATGTAATTTCTATTTAAACTAAACAATCCTAAAATGAAGCTACAGATGGAAAATAATTATTTTTGTATGGTGTATCATGCAATAATGAAGGTTCGTGTGGCACAGAATTTTTTTCTAATATTTTGGTTGGTCTGGTTTTACCTGACCCATACACTGAGGTTAATTGACAGGTGGTTTTGCCCTACTGTATCTTCCAAAGATGCTGTGCAGCCTCGTGACTTCTTGTTATTCTTTTTTCCTTTTCTTTCTCAGTCTTGTGATCTCTCCTCTTGTCATCTCCAGACTTCCAGTGTTAATTGTTCTTCTCAGAATTCAGGATTTCAAAATATTTTTTTTTAATTTTATATCTAGAAGGGAAAGCATTAGCCCAGGTCCAGTGAACCCAAAGCAGAACATTGCTCACATCTGATTGTCCATGTTTCTGTGCATTTTGTTCTTTACAATACAGGCAAAATATGCCTTAGAAAATTGCGGACATTTCTAGTTAAGTGTAGGTTTAATTTAGTAAAACCTTCAAAAAGGGAGGTGCAGGATGAGATAGTGTTAGTAGTTTTGGTTTTGAGAGTATGAAAATACAACTCTTTTTTCCAAGGCCCTGAAGGAATGTTTAAGCTCAATGGCTCTGTGCCATAGTCATGATATAAATGCTATGTGTATTTATTCTGAAGTAATGTAGGCCTGTGCTATTTTCCACTACTGTATCATGTTACAAATTCATGTCCAGTGTTCTGCTCTCCCAGCAATCTTTTTCAGCATTGTTACTTTCCAAGTTTCCCAGAGAGCATCTGTGTTTCAGATTACATTTTTCCAAATGGATTAGTTGACATTTTCAGAATGGGGATCTTGTTTTTCTGTACATAGTTCAATTAGTTTTCTTACTAGTGTTTGCATATCCCCTCCACTTTAATTTCCTCCATGAATTTCAATACTGTATTACTTACTCTCTTTTCCAGATCATGTATGAATATATTAAATAAGGATGGATGCATAACTGATAGATGAAGTTTTCCATCTGATGCTTCCAACAAACCTGATACTGCAGCCTGTCTCTTATAAACAGTTCTTCCTCCATTACCAGGACATGCCAATATTATTGTCCCAAAATTATATATACAAAATCTTATTAGAGGATGACTTATGCAATACTGTATAAAGTACTTTACTCCTTAGTCAAAATAAAACAATTGGCTGTTAAGCTTTCTTTTTCCAACGGAGCATGCTCAGTTTTGTAAGGCCTGGGCTCTGATAATCTGCTAGTATTATCTGTTAAGTAGCCGCTTGTGATGATCAACTTCCATCTGAAGGTCTGCGTTAGTGACAAGGGATGGACAGTCCCTTGAGGACTGTAGAACTGGTTTTTTTCAGCTGCTTTAAGATAAAAATTTTGTTTAAAGGAAGCTGTTTTCTTGCTTTTCTTTTGAAAATTACTACCAAGTTTTCTCCTCTCTACCATAATGTTTTAAGATCAGATAGTTTTTTAGGTGGATTGTTAGGTAAAAGTACCAAGTACTTTTCATTTTCTAATATGCTAAGCACTCCATGATTGTGACAGGATATTTAATTGTGAGTTTTTTACATGCTGTAATTTTTCAAGTGCTTCTTGCAAGACTATTATCTATATAAAATCTCCGTTATTTGTGGCAGTCCAGTATTTTTAAAATTATTCTTAGTTGTTTTTAAATGTCTACCGGAGGAGGCTTTCAGTATCACCTGAGCATTGAGATGCTAACAAGACATTCAGCTACCTTTGATCCCTGTATGCTGGAGGCAGTATCTATTAATAAGAAGTGACAGACACAATACTTAAAATGAATTTATTTTGCTGTCCTTTAAACAGAAGAGAACTTCCAAACAAATGTCTCCTAGATTTGTTCTTGTCACACATGATGACTTTAGTAGAAAAGTTCTTTTCAATTATTTTTTTTTCCCCAGCAATTATATATCCACTTAGAGTCTGCAGTGGAGGTTGTCCAAGGGAAGTATGTTTATATTACATTATCTATAGAGACCATAGTCTCTGTGTCTGCTCAGCGGTCTCATTACTTTTGTACACATGCTTTGAGAAGACTGCCTTTTCTAACGCTGGTCCATTCTTGTATGCAACTATGAAGGGAATCTGAAACAGCATGTATTCTGTTTGAAATTGTATTCATTTCATTTTGTTGTACCCAATTTAATTAGCAAGTTTCTTAACACTGCTACTGGGAGAAAAACAGCAAATTCCAGATTGTAGCAAAGTCAGTGAGGGACGCCTCATCATTGGTCTCTCCAGGAAAATCCAGGGATAATTCATGAGTTCTGAACTGAGCCCTTGGTCAGTGACTCATTTTTGTTCTATTACTCTGAAAAGTCAGATTTACATCCCAAGTAAGTACACCTATAGATTTTCTTATATTTTAAAAAACCATAGCAGGCTTGCTGACTACAGCTTAAGTTTCTTCATAGCGAATTGTTAAGTACAATCTTTTTAAGTTACTAAAATTATTAATTACTTTGAAAGATTTCTTCTAGCAAGAAGTAGACAGTTACTATGCCATATGACTGTACTTGCAATAATCAGCTCCCAGAGGTCAATTAAATGCTCCAGGGTTTAGTCAGCAAGCAGACACCCATCACTGCTGCATGTACTTAGATGGAATGGAAGTTATTGCTTAATTATTCCATTTAAGACTGGCTGGAAAAGGGGTCATTACGGGTTTAAAGCTTTACTTTCGATTTATATGGCTTGGAATTATACTTACAAAGACAAGAGCTTTTCTCTTTGCATAAATTAATTTAAAATCATAGACTTTTGAGTGCTCTTCAGAAAGTAAATGGGATTCTGATTAATTTTAGTTCTGCAATTGCAGGACTTAGTAATGAACTAAATGTAGATTGAAATCATGAAGAAGTTGAAGAGATCTTTTGAAATATGTGTGAAAATGTCAGATGGATCTGCTGAACATGTGTTTCTTTCATATGATGCAACCAAATGTTTAGGTTTCCAGCCTATATAATAAATTGTGTGCAGTGCCTCCCTCAGCCTTCTGTGGCATGTGTTCAAGGTGTGAAACCCATTATTCTAAAAGCTTTAAGTTGTCAGTGGAATTCTAGGAAAGCAGGGAAATATGTGGTATTACATTTTGTAAAGAAGCAATCTGTCTACTTTCAAGTGTCACATTTTTGTGTCTGATTTATTGCTTTTGCATCCATATGTACAGCTTATGTGCAGCTCCAGGACACTTGTGCTAAGAAATCCTACGTTCTTGAAATCAAATAACTGTATAGAACATCCTTCTGTTTTTAAATAGCTTCCTTTTGAGTAAACTCATGGTCATGAATAGTTGTTACGCAATCTGAATGTCAGGTGTATCCAATGTAAAATATTGAGAGACACAAGTCTTCCTACTCTAATCTTAGTATTAACCAGTAACAGTTTTGTACTTACTATCCGTTTTCCCTTCTATATCATACACCTTCTTTACAACAAATATTATCTTTAAAGAAAATAATTCTCAGGAAAGTTGCTGATGTTTTCATCAGTCTATCATAAAATTAAAATGAATTTAAATTATGGGGTTTTACTCTGTATTTACTGAAATTCTCTTCAGAATATATTGTGGTTCTGCATATTGAGTCCATATTTCTATCTGTTCTTCTTTTCAAATTGTTTATTTAAACATCATTTATTTTTAACTGCCTCAAGCAAATGTGCAAGAAATAGAAACCAGTTTCGAACAGTGAGGGGAGTGAAAACAAGTAGGTGCTGCTTTGATCTTGATTCAGACTGGTTTTGTGAAAACATTGGCTGTTGTTACTTGAGATATCTTATCCTGTCTTATCCTAAATGACAAAAATGTTATTGAAATTTAAATGGCTAATGTGAACTCAGTTTTACTGTGTGGTCTGTTACTTCGTTAACACACACACAAGAACAGTAATACAGTACTTTAAGAATTTCATTTAACAGTGAGCTCAGAGAGAGCAAGTGGTTTTTAGTGTGGATCTTTGTGGAGAAAGCATTCAGTTGGGGCAGTCAGAAATGCAATACTGTACCACTGTAACTAGGAACTGTTGAGGGCCATGTAGTGACACCCGGTGAACTTCTTGCAGTCTCCAGATTACACTCAAGACTGGCTTTGTTCGTCTATAATTTACACTGCTGCACTTATATTTGAAACTGCAGTGGTCACGTGAGCTGCAGCAGTATTTCAGAATGCTTTCCCCAAGGAGGAGACACCACAGTTTGTGAGAAGAGCAACCTGTGGAAGAATGGTTAGAGTCAAGGGGACTAAATCACACAGAATCACAGAATCACAGAATCACAGAACGTTAGGGATTGGAAGGGACCTCAAAAGATCATCTAGTCAAATCAACTAAATGGAAGTTTACAAAGATCAGAGATCTGTTATTTCTATTCTAAAATATAATGCCTTTGGCTTAAAACCAGAAAGTGCCTTATATTCAACAAAGATAAAAGGATTATCTGTGTTAAGGCCCGGGGGG